>NC_079914.1:9434164-9703426 GCF_024868665.1 Triplophysa rosa
AATTGTAATATCTCCCCAGCCAGAGACAGTGCAGTTAGTATCCTCTATACTTTCTGTTGGTCCCGTTGGTATGCGGATCGTTTTGATGTAGTCATTTAGTTGGACACTTTCATCCAGCTGTAATCCAACAACAGAATCATCTAATTGTTTTTAGTGGAAATAAGTTTGATAAGAAATAATTGGAAGCATAGTTTAGTGTTTAATGTGCCAATGCGTATACAGTTTATTACCTCTAAAATCATGAGGTCAGCCTGCTCGTAATAGGACTTCGCAGAAAAGCGCATAGTATCTCCTTTCTTTGTTAAGTCATGCACACCTGCCAAAACTGTCAAAGCTCCATCGCTGTTAAAGGAAACATGTGTTTTAATGTAAAAAAGGTAAAAAGTGTTTTAAAAGTGTGCTAATTTGGTGTGCGAAAATCATCACTTTTGCTGTACTATTGTTTGTCTTTTTTTATTTAAGACAGAAATACGATTGTAAATTGTCAATGCAGGATCACCTTTGGCAATGTGCTGCAGTCAGGACAAATTTAGAAGAAATAAGGAATCCACCACAGACATGTCTTCCATTCTTCTGAACAGAAACCATGTAAGGTCTGGAGTGCGGTCGTGCTTCAGTGCCATTCACTATCCCCACATTCACACTGGCTGAAAGAAGAGAGATACCAGTCATCTTATTCAGCGATATAAACATTTTAATAGGGCATCAACCAAGATTTCTCAGATGTTGAGTTATGCAAATGGAGGTCTAATTTTATATAAAGGTATGTTTTCTGAGACCAAACTTATGTGTCATTGGTTCATTGTTATACAAAACGTAATATAAGATAAATAAGGTATTGTTAAATGAATGTTACCAGAGAAGCTCAGGTTTGGCAGTAGAGAGCCCAACAGGAGCAGAGAGATGACGATCATGATGAAGATGAGAATCTGTAAGATATTTACAACAGTGTAATACATACAGAGTAAAACAGTGTAATGCATCCCTTTTTTATAATTTTATCTAATCTATTATGAATTTACAATTCATGAATACGCAATACATAACAAGCTTACCCTATTCAGGCAGTATAACTGTGTGTTCAAGATGTAATGTTAGGTGTTTATCACTCAGGCTGTGATCTGAATGTCTGGATCGTCTTCCACTCACCGCCTCTCTCAAGAAAACCAAGACACGAGAACTACTACTTAAGACTTATCATCTCTATTTATAGTCAGTTTAAGTGTTCATGCCTCTTTGGCTACATGTATGTGTTACTTTCATTTTCGTCAATGCTATTTCCTATTTACATTTTCCCTCTTAGTTAGCAAAGCATATTTTGAAATAGCGTGAGGAAAGCTAAAATGGGGCTTTTTTGGTTAATGGTTTAAAAACGATCGTAGCCACAATATCGAATCATTTTTGTTTTTTTTATATCAGGTCTCCCTTCACTGTAATGTGTTAAATATAATGTTTCTGTTCCACAGCAGTCACCAAGACAACTCTACAACCTTATGCCAATGAATCTGTTTTGTAAACAAAATCGGATAATAATGCTAATATGCATTAAATTGGAAAGTGGCCCATTTTATCCTTAATTATAAATTAAGTTTATTTTATATAAATTAGCCTTAAATAGCCCATGATTCTTGGTTCTATCTTGCAGATGTGAAGCAATGATCATGACCACAAAGGTGACTGACCACACAGTATGAGCTCAGCCTCACATAGGAAGATGACCATTTTTTATGGCGTTATTATAATGACAAATCTCTCCGCTCGCACGCCGATTTCCTTTGCTCGTGCACAAAACTGGACGCGCGCTTTCAACTGAGCGTGTGCGCACTCAAAATGCGTTCCGTGCGTCCACGAATCTTTTGGTACTCTTGCTCTCGAGAGGTCCTCCTGTGTGTTCCAGGCATTATAGGCTGTCAAAAGTAGTCAACCAATCAGGGATAGGCTTCCACGGCGGGCCAATGAAAACGCGACCTCTTACATGGCATCTTATTGGTTGAAAGTGACTCGACGTTTTCAACGAAGCGAGATGGATCCACCACGTTCTCAGGTAACAATATTAATATATTTGATGCAACATTATTAGTCAAATGTGTATTAGAAATGAACGGGGCATTAGGATGCTTTGTAGGCTACATATAAACATCAGTTTAACTACCATGTTATTCAGACAAAACAGGCCAACACCCTCAAGTTCATGTGGTCCTCATGCATGTCCTACACTAAACATAATATTGTCAAAATAGTACTAAATTGATTACCGAACAATTTAGATTGGTGTCTTAAGTTAGCTTTATTCTAAAATAATATTTACTACAAGTAACGGTACATATCAAAACAATAATAGCACTGGAGCATTTGGAAATATCATATAATATTCTATACCTATTTGGTTATGCATTTAATGCGTTTGCAGACACACACTGTAAGTGTTCTGCATTCAGTGTTCCAGAAGTTCAGGGCACACAACTGAACTTCTATGCAATATACCAAACGCTCCCTTACCGTTCATTTATAATATACATTTGATGAATAATGTTGCATCAAATATATTAAAATTGTTACCTGAGAACGTGGTGGATCCAGAGGCGTATTAAGACCTCATGGTGCCCCCCATCCACCCACCTACCCACACGCAAGAATCCACTCATTAAAAGATTTATATATTAAAAAAATTTATAAGAATGAAACTCAGCAATTTACAATATACTATTTTACAAGAATTACACATTAACATGACACTTTTGTAGAAAAGAACACGAAAAACAACTCTTCATCAAGCATTTTTAACAATTAGGCCTACTGTAGTTAAGAGGTCGCATTTTCATTGGCCCGCCGTGGAAGCCTATCCCTGATTGGTTGACTATTTTTGACAGCCTATAATGCCTGGAACACGCAGGAGGACCTCTCGAGAGCAAGAGTACCAAAGGATTCGTGGACGCACGGAACGCATTTTGAGTGCGCAGACGCTCACTGAGCGAGAGGAGAGACAATTCATAAGAGAGCAGCGTATAGTTGAAAGCGCGCGTCCAGTTTTGTGCACGAGCAAAGGAAATCGGCGTGCGAGCGGAGAGATTCGCGCGCTCGTATGACAAGAATGCGCTCTCGCCTTGTAATAATGCGCTCGCGACATTTGTCATTATAATAACGCCATAATTTTTCAACTGAAACGCATTTGTGGTTGCATTTGTCACATTTGATATGTTCGGAAGTTCTTATCTGAGATCAGCATCAACTGCATGAAATGTTAGAAATTTTATTAGATCTTGTCAGGGTGACATGATGGTAATGCACATTACTAAAAAAAGTTTTGAAATAATTTTTCACTAAACTCAAAGAGAATTATACAGTGGTTAGTTTTTGTTTGCTAATTATTTAAGCGCATGCTAGTGTTTTCTACTTCATGCTGGAGGACAGAACTTTATGCTGACATTTGCTAATGTGTTTATAAAGTGTGTATATACAAAAACAATTTACAAATTCCCAACCTATGTAGGACCCCCTCAAAAAAAATATGACAATTTAATGTATTATTGGAAAAAATCTAGAATGCAGACGACAAAATTATATATATCTTACTTAAATAGTTTAGAAACTCTCAAGTTCAGATCAGAGGGTAGTGGATGATGATGACCCCGTGTGGTGAGTTGAAGGAATCGCAAAAGTTACATTTAATAGTAAATTTGTTCGAAATGATGTTTTTATGCAAAGATCATTTTGCAAAGATGCTCAGAAACAAAGTTGCTATTTTTTATTATTTAACATATTTAAAGCTCTTACTTGACAACAGATAAACCTACATGGATCTATGTATATACTGTATCTATATACAAACCCGATTCCAAAAAAGTTGGGACACTGTACAAATTGTGAATAAAAACAGAATGCAATGATGTGGAAGTTTCAAATTTCAATATTTTATTCAGAATACAACATAGATGACATATCAAATGTTTAAACTGAGAGAATGTATTATTTTAATGGAAAAATAAGTTGATTTTAAATTTCATGGCATCAACACATCTCAAAAAAGTTGGGACAAGGCCATGTTTACCACTGTGTGGCATCCCCTCTTCTTTTTATAACAGTCTGCAAACGTCTGAAGACTGAGGAGACAAGTTGCTCAAGTTTAGGAATAGGAATGTTGTCCCATTCTTGTCTAATACAGGCTTCTAGTTGCTCGACTGTCTTAGGTCTTCTTTGTCGCATCTTCCTCTTTATGATGCGCCAAATGTTTTCTATGGGTGAAAGATCTGGACTGCAGGCTGGCCATTTCAGTACCCGGATCCTTCTTCTACGCAGCCATGATGTTGTAATTGATGCAGTATGTGGTCTGGCATTGTCATGTTGGAAAATGCAAGGTCTTCCCTGAAAGAGACGACGTCTGGATGGGAGCATATGTTGTTCTAGAACTTGGATATACCTTTCAGCATTGATGGTGCCTTTCCAGATGTGTAAGCTGCCCATGCCACACGCACTCATGCAACCCCATACCATCAGAGATGCAGGCTTCTGAACTGAGCGCTGATAACAACTTGGGTTGTCCTTGTCCTCTTTAGTCCGGATGACATGGCGTCCCAGTTTTCCAAAAAGAACTTCAAATTTTGATTCGTCTGACCACAGAACAGTTTTCCACTTTGCCACAGTCCATTTTAAATGAGCCTTGGCCCAGAGAAAACGCCTGCGCTTCTGGATCATGTTTAGATATGGCTTCTTTTTTGACCTATAGAGTTTTAGCCGGCAACGGCGAATGGCACGGTGGATTGTGTTCACCGACAATGTTTTCTGGAAGTATTCCTGAGCCCATGTTGTGATTTCCATTACAGTAGCATTCCTGTATGTGATGCAGTGCCGTCTAAGGGCCCGAAGATCACGGGCATCCAGTATGGTTTTCCGGCCTTGACCCTTACGCACAGAGATTGTTCCAGATTCTCTGAATCTTTGGATGATATTATGCACTGTAGATGATGATAACTTCAAACTCTTTGCAATTTTTCTCTGAGAAACTCCTTTCTGATATTGCTCCACTATTTTTCGCCGCAGCATTGGGGGAATTGGTGATCCTCTGCCCATCTTGACTTCTGAGAGACACTGCCACTCTGAGAGGCTCTTTTTATACCCAATCATGTTGCCAATTGACCTAATAAGTTGCAAATTGGTCCTCCAGCTGTTCCTTATATGTACATTTAACTTTTCCGGCCTCTTATTGCTACCTGTCCCAACTTTTTTGGAATGTGTAGCTCTCATGAAATCCAAAATGAGCCAATATTTGGCATGACATTTCAAAATGTCTCACTTTCAACATTTGATATGTTATCTATATTCTATTGTGAATAAAATATAAGTTTATGAGATTCGTAAATTATTGCATTCCTTTTTTATTCACAATTTGTACAGTGTCCCAACTTTTTTGGAATCGGGTTTGTATAAATATGTCACGATTTACGTGGCTGAAGAACCCAAGCACAGGCAGGCGTGAAGGGGTAACAAACAAGACTTTAATAAACAAACAAAAACCCACGATGGGGTGCAAAACAAAACTGGAACTAGATAAACGGAAACAGAACTCAAAACAAAACACTTCCCATGATAGGGCAAAAACTGCAGGACAAAATAACAAAATATAAACACGACACTAAATACAGACGGGTGGTAACGGCAGGGCAGGGTAAATCCACAGACAAAGTAACAAGGATCAGGAACACAAGCAACAGACAAGGGCTTGTGGGGGGAACAGTCCTAATCCCCGGCTGCACTCGAGGTTGCGGAGTCCTGGGGGACTTAGGGGAGGAAGTCCTGGGGGGACCCAATTGGGCGCCGGCTGGAACGCCGGCTGCTGCACCGGCTGGAAGGCTGGCTGCTGCACCGGCTGGGATGCCGGCTGGATCACCGGCTGGGATGCCGGACTGGACACCGGACAGGACACAGGACAGGACACAGGACTGGACACAGGACCGGAACCCGGCTGGACCGGGCTGGGCACACGACTGCAAACTGGACAGGGCACTGGACTGGCTGCCGGCTGCACTGGACTGGACGCCGGCTGCACCGTACTGGACACCGGCTGGATCACTGGACTGGACGCCGGCTGCACCGGACTGGACGCCGGCTGCACCGGACTGGACGCTGGACTGGACACTAGACTGGACGCCGGCTGCACCGGACTGGACGCCGGCTGGATCACCGGCTGGGATGCCGGCTGCACCGGACTGGACGCCGGCTTGATCACCGGCTGGGACGCTGGCTGCACCGGCTGGGGAGAGGCCCGCGCTGCCCGCCGCTGCCTCTTTTTCTTCAGTCGAGCCACCCGCCTGGAGGTCGGCTGAAGAAAAGAGGCTGCTGCTGACCAACTTTATGGAGATGCAGATTTCATTTTCCAACAGGACTTGGCACCTGCACACAGTGCCAAAGCTACCAGTACCTGGTTTAAGGACAATGGTATCCCTGTTCTTAATTGGCCAGCAAACTCGCCTGACCTTAACCCCATAGAAAATCTATGGGGTATTGTGAAGAGGAAGATGCGATATGCCAGACCCAACAATGCAGAAGAGCTGAAGGCCACTATCAGAGCAACCTGTTCTCTCATAACACCTGAGCAGTGCCACAGACTGATCTACTCCATGCCACGCCGCATTGCTGCAGTAATTCAGGCAAAAGGAGCCCCAACTAAGTATTGAGTGCTGTACATGCTCATACTTTTCATGTTCATACTTTTCTGTTGGCCAAGATTTCTAAAAATCCTTTCTTTGTATTGGTCTTAAGTAATATTCTAATTTTCTGAGATACTGAATTTGGGATTTTCATTAGTTGTCAGTTATAATCATCAAATTAAAAGAAATAAACAGTTGAAATATATCAGTCTGTGTGTAATGAATGAATATAATATACAAGTTTCACTTTTTGAATGGAATTAGTGAAATAAATCAACTTTTTGATGATATTCTAATTATATGACCAGCACCTGTATAGCAGCCTCCCGGATGATATTCGGTTGAATTTTAATGTTACGTGCACAAATAAAGCCTAGAGTAGTTGATAATTTGACATATTTTTTAAAACGTGGTTTTAATAAAAGCAGTGTGGTAGCATTTGAAAAAGACGCTGAAATAGACTCCTGTTTCACTGTCTATGTGTAGAGTTTTGTGACTTGAAGATTGTGCATGCATGTTAGCATTTGAAAAAAACTGTAAGTGGTCAAAATAGAGTATATTTCATTAAGATAGTAAGCCTTAGACAGATACAGTTCAGTGCTAGAATTTGAAAAATGTGCTGAAAATGTGTTTGTGAAGAGTTTAGAAAACGTGATTTAAATTTTAAAGGGGGCATGCAACGGTGTTTCATGCATTCTGACTTATTTACAATGTTAAACATGCTGTCTACTCATCCTTAACATGGTTGGACATATGACGTAGTATTTCTGTGCTCAATACACTCCCCCAGCGTTCGTATAGGTTTCGGAAAGTTTTTTTCATGAAAATCCGTTTCGTAACAACTTTTCTTAGTCCCTTATTGGACAATTCTCCTGGAAAAGCACTCCCACACGTCACCCAAGGAGAGCGGGAGAAGGAGCATGCGTACAAGTCACTTTCACTTGTGTGCAGGAGAGAGCAATACGTTGGTGAAGTTCAGCTGTGTTTGTTTGTTCACTGCATTTGGGTGATGAATGTTATATAAACGGTGGATATAACGTTTGAAGATTGATCGTTTGAAACTGATAGATGGAGCGGTCCCAGCGCGGACATGAACGGAACCGCATGTGGTACGTGAAACTGATGTCTATAGATGTGTCTCGTTTCGTAAGGCTGCGTCCTTGTGTCCTCCAGAGGTGTTGTACTTCCTGTTTCCTTTTCTGCCCATGGAGGGCGTCTCGTTTACAGTAAATCTAAGTTGAGGATCCTCCGAATACTGCATCCTTTTAGGATGACATAGCTATGACAATACATTGCACTCGCACACCTGTCAAATTAATTAAAATTACTTTTTTTAATTGAAGGACAATGAGGGTGTTGCTGCGGGTAACACAAGACTATTAGGTTGCAAAAGCGAAAGTGACCCTATCCTTGTGCTCCGCTGTCAAACAATAACAATCATAATATTCCGTCTCCTAAATTGCAATCTCAAGAATGCACAAACTGACATTAACGCTTCAAGAGCAGCAAAAACAACCTTTCTGAAAAAACAATAGAACTAGAAGGAATTTTGTTTGTTATAATTGAAACTATAATGGTGTCTACTGGTATGTGATGGATTCTATTGGTGGGATGTTAAAAAATACCCCAGGTGGTCAATATCAAGTTGTATTTTCAGCTCTATTTTCTTTTTACATTTTTTATTTGAAAAGTATTGCAATATATTGCAATTATATATTGTATCGAAATATATTCAATATATTGTATTGTAACTTATCTATCGTGATATGGATTGTATCGAAAGGCCGTTATACACAGCCCTAGTTATTTCCCCCCTAAACAATGCCAAAAGAGTTAAACAAATGTATCATTTTTTGCCTTACTGTTTTAAAACGTTTAAAAATCACTAAACACTTGTAAACCTATTTACTACATAATATGCTGCTAAGATAAAAAAAAGTGAAAAGAATTGTAAACTATTAACATTTAAACACCACATATTTGATTGAATGTGCAGCTGCTGCCGTTTATTCAAAAAACAGACGTTGGAGGACGCAAAGAATTGTGGGTTATCTCTAGCAACGAAGGATACACCTCATGTGTCCTCCGAATTCTCGTGAAAGTAGGTCGCATTAGAAGGGTGCATACCTGCTTTTATGAAACGAGACAGCCTCGATGACGTAGCAGGCTTCAAATGAGACCTCTGGAGGACGCAACCTTTCGAAACGAGACTCAGCATTTGTGTCCCAATTCGAAGGCTGCCACCTTCTAAGGTCGCAGACTTAAAAACGAGGTCTCTGTCTCTTATATGTTATTATCCCCCATTTTCTGTAAAATAGTCTTTATTTTATATATGCACAATTTAGAATCTTTTAGACTGTAAATCGTATTATATTGTATTGTCATTGTGTTGAATGTCTGTACTAGAAGCTTACAACACCAAAGAAAATTCCTTGTGTGTGCAAGCACACTTGGCAATAAAGCTCTTCTGATTCTGATTCTGATTCTGATTTAAAGCAGGCCGCCCCCCGAAGTCCACGAAGCGAACTGAAATAAGACGGTCAAGCCTTATGCAGGATTTCCAAGTTATGTCACCTGCTGCTCCTGTCACGTGGTGACAGCAGCGGGACACAGCAGATACAGTTCTGACTTTTTTTAAACAGACATGGAACCAAAAAATATTTATTTTATTTTAGAGAAAATTATGCGTTTATTTTGATTAAAACAGCCCAACAGTATATAAAATGAACCATTAATACAATAATGTATTAATAATATGAATGAACAACATCAGGTATAATATAAAAACATCGACAGGAACAGTTTTCTGCAGATTACATACTTTTATTTAACTAAAGTTTCAAATTTATATTTAACAATATGCAGCCGTTACAGGCGCGCAATGAATCTCGGGATAGCCGAGGCTGTTAAGGATCCATTCGTTGTAGCCTTGGCTGCCCACGGAAACAAGGTTGTATTTTGAGGCTGCTTTTGAAGCAGCCTTCGAAATGGGACAGCCTTCAGTCGCGCTGCTGTGATGCAATCGTTCTTGAAATGCAGCCTTCAAAGCACGCAGCTCCCGAATTGGGACACAGCTTGTGTTTTGTTGGCAATGGGTGCGCACGTGCTTTAGTTCTGCCTCCCCCCCCCCCCCGCACGCATTGTATGTTTTCGAAAATAATCGTACAGCTGTGTCAAACTAAGGACTCTACTGATATTTGAAGGGTACGATACTATTCTGTAAATACTCAAGATTAACATGAGATATGCAGAAACTGTCATGTTATATGTCCCACTTTAAGTATTGCCCTATTTATGTTAGTATTTGATAAAAACTAGTGGACAAAATAGGGTACATATTGTATTAAAGTAGTGAGCATAATGAGGACGAAATGCATTTGATGACATGCTGGGTGCATGTTGGGCACAGCAATTACCTACAAAATATAAGATCGAAAACTGAGGAGTGAGGACAGAGCTCAGACCGATCAGAGTTAAAAAAATCTGGGTAGATCACATGTAGTGAGCTTTACTTTAAGATCCCACCTTGTTAAGGTTTCTCTAAGGTTTTAATGCTGCAAAGTGTGGGATTTGTGTTTAGAGTTTTGAAAGAAAACAGGTTGGCAACTTGTGTGAAAACATGCATTTAGTGCTCAATTTTTAATAATGCACATGTCAGCTGTACCTCTTAAAATGTTTACTCTGCTTGCAAGAAATTGGATGGTAATAAGACACATTGACTTATTGATGCTTGTCACAAAATGCTTTAATAGAAAGAACATTTCTGAAGAAATTAAGAGAAATTCAACCATTAAACACCCCCATACCACCACTGTAACTTAATGGGGGTTGGGGGATTCCTAAACACAGTTGTACCAATTACAATCGTATTCAATGCTGTCTAATGGATGTGTTGAAAGATGACAGTTGAGTATTTGGAAAAAATAAAATAAAAAAATCATTGAAATCATTTAAAATTCAACAAAAGTCAATTAGATTCACTTAAAAGGGCAAGGTGTTATAATCCCACTATTTCAGCACAGTCAATTAGTTATCTTCTGGATCCATGGAATAAATGCAGAAATTTTAGTATAAACATTAAATTTATCAGGATCATTGCAGTACAAATTGCTACCGAAAGATGTTACACCCACTGCAGTGTTGCCACAAACCAAAGGACCTCCTGAATCCCCCTGTGAAACACACACATCAACACAGTTGTCAATTTATGGCTTAAATTAAAAAAATTAATACATTTTACTGTACATAATCTGCATCTGATTTTATTGTTTTACACACTTGGCAGGTTCCTCCATAGCCATGTACACACATCTGTGCATCGCTGTACAGCTGGCCCCATTGAACTTGACAGTCTCCATCACTCATAATTGTCACATTTGCTTCCTGGAGGGTTAGACCTGTAGGACCATAAGGTGTCAATTGTCCCCAGCCTGCAACGCTGCAGTTAATATCCACTCTGATGTCTGGTCTTGTTGGTATGGGAATTGGATTGATGATGACATTTAGTTGAACTCTTCTATTCAGCTGTAATCCAACAACAAGTTTTACTTTAGTTTTTTAGTAGAAATTGATAAGAAACAATTGAAAACATAGTTAAATATATTCGATGTGCCAATGTTGATCGCATAGAAATACCTCTAAAATCATGAGATCAGCCTGCTCATGATAGGACTTCACACTAATGCGGATAGTCCAATCTTTCCTTGTTAAGTCATGTACACCTGCCAAAACTTCCAGATTCCCACCTCTGTTAAAAGAAACAAGCCCTATAGTCAGAATATTCAGCCAGCATTTTAGAATGTCTTCATAAAAAGTGTTTTGGAAGTGGGCTAAATTGGTAATAAAAAGCACTGCGCACTTTTGTTACATGCTATTGTTGTTCTACAGTCACTTTTTGGAGACAAAATTTTGTTTATAGCTGTAATAATGTTGTAAATCATCAGTGCACGATTACGTTTTGCAATGTGCAGCAGTCATGACAAACTGATCAGAGATGAGGAATCCTCCACAGACATGTCTCCCATTATTCTGAATAGAAACCATGTAAGGTCTGGAGTGAGGTCGTGCATCACGTCCATTCACTATCCCCACATTCACACTGGCTGAGAGAGAGAGATAACAGTCAATTTTTTCAACATTCGAAACATCTTACAATACTGATAAATCATTCATGAATTACGTCATGACAACTTAACCCAAGTAAAAAATTTAATGAAATGAATGTTACCAGTAAAGCTCAGGTGTGGCAGCAGAGAGTCCAACAGGAGCAGAGAGATGATGATCATGATGAAGATGAGAATCTGTGAGATCTCACTGAGAAAACTGTGTCATATATACTGTAATAAACAATGTAATATATACTGTAAGGGTATGCATCAATTGTTCCAAATATCTTCTTTTAAACTTGGTACAGTTTCATCTTTAAATGTCACCAGATGTGTGACGCTGTTGTGCAAGATACATTTATTTGATGAAATGATGTAATTTTGTCCAAACTATTTTTTTGTCTAAAATATTATACAAGTTAACAATAAATATATTTTTTCTGGCCTTTCATTTATTATGTGAGACTTTCTGTTTTGTAAACATCAGTAAAGAGGCCAAAGGCCCAGAAATTGCTCACAGGATCATCTCTTTTATTTTTAATATTTATTACATTAAAATTCACCTCTTAGAACAATTTAAACACCAAGACCAGATTTTTTTTCATTATTTCAACATATATTCCAGCAGGGTACACAGCTTGTTCTTTGTTACAATTCAAACTTTTTACCTGAAGAGGGCTCTAAAACACACTCTCACGACGAGAATATTAGAGAATCTTAACCACACACCACATAACTATATCTGCCAAATGTGAGCCCGACTCAAACAGACTAGGCATGATCAGTTGTCACGACCAAATTGCCCAGTTTTAAAGATTCCTCTTTGAGCTAAGTGACAGGTGCAGTAAGATGTGCATAAATGGACACAAAACAGATGTTATAATTTTTTCCTGAAGTTGTTCAACAGATAAAGCTAACTATGGAGCGATTTTAGTCTCATTAATTATTCACGCCTAAAACAAGATACACACATGCGTAAACAGTTTCACATGAACAAAACCTAATTTACGTGCACAAAGGATAAATATACATTTACAAAAAGCTATTCACGTGCGTAAAACAAAACTATTTTCTCATAAAGTACGTTTCGCAAACATACGACTGTGCACAAATATTTCGAAAGTTTAAAATGTACACGTTTAGCGTGTTATGTGAATGTGCAAATCGTCACTCACGTGTGAATCGCCTTGGATGTGTGTGTGTGTTTTTTGAGACTCTCCTGGCAGCACAACCCCTCCCACGTGGGTTGTCGTACTCTTTAGCCAATCAGATTCAACCTTACCATTCAACCAATCATAATCGTGGAGAGCACAGAACTCAAGGAGCTCTAATGTTAGCACTAAAGGCTCGTTTGTACAGTTTCGCTAATCTACTCTCTGAGCTGTGATGCTGTATTAAAACATAATACAGCCACGCAATAAATCTGTTTTTATTAATTTATTTTGTAGGATAAAAGTGAAATAGTGAGTGAACATGACCACTTAAAAACTATACAACCAGCAGTCACTTCCACTGAACTGCTAAAATCCATCTGGGTAACAAACTGTGCCTGATAGATGAGATATGTTCATGTTTGTATGTCCATACAATGTATGTTTTAAATGAACAAGGACAATAAATAACTAGTTTTGTATGGGTGCATAGATGTGTAGCTGCGCAAAAGGTGCGCAGAGCCGTTTTCCTTGAGTCCTGTGCTGTCCGCGTTTATGATTGGTTGAATAGTAAGGTTGAATCTGATTGGCTAAAGAGTACAACAGCCCACTTGGGAGGGGTTGCGCTGCCAGGAGAGTCTCAAAAAACACACACACACATCCAAGGCGATTCACACGTGAGTGACGATTTGCACATTCACATAACACGATAAACGTGTACATTTTAAACTTTCGAAATATTTGTGCACAGTCGTATGTTTGCGAAACGTACTTTATGAGAAAATAGTTTTGTTTTACGCACGTGAATAGCTTTTTGTAAATGTATATTTATACTTTGTGCACGTAAATTAGGTTTTGTTCATGTGAAACTGTTTACGCATGTGTGTATCTTGTTTTACGCGTGAATAATTATTGAGACTAAAATTGCTCCATAGCTAACTGGCACACCATATTTCAACATTGTTGGCAAAATCTTTTGCTTCCTAAGATAACATTTAGCTTGCACGTTATATGTGTAAAAAAGCAGTGTTTTCAATTTAATCTAATGGTGCACACAGCGGAAGGCAATAGCATATACTGGCATAACATCTCATGGACTGATTTGGGTGGTACAATGATCTTGGTCACGTTGCAAATTCAAATTGTATGCATGAATTTGAATTCTGTTCAGGTATTTGATCATCTTCAAAGTCTATTTGGATATCTTTAGAAAGCTCTCTGTCCTGTGAGTATTAAATCAATCCCATTGATACTCCCTTTTAGGGGTGTAACGATACACTCAGCTCACGATTCGATACATATCTTGATGCTGGGTTCACAATACTATATGTCCTGTTTCCTATGAACATTTTGCATTCGGGTTTGATAATAATGGTAGTTTAGTGACCTCTTCTGTTCAAAGTTGGGTACTGCATGTTATTTGTCTAAGTCCCTATGTGATGACATCATTTATGTGAGCCTAGTGTCAGCAGCAGTCTAGGATGCCATGCGGTCATCACCCTCATTTCTCCTCGATTTAAGTTGTTCCGAGGCACTTTAGGTATGTAATACTGCTGCATTATATTATCCACGATAGTATATTTTGTTTTAATATGTCTTTAGATACCAGAAAGTTTGTTTATTTTAATATATTTGGGAAACTGTTCTGGCTAACGCTATTATAGCGGATACTGATTATGTACCATGCAAATGGCCTTTATTTCTCTTACGTAAGCATGTTATTGATTATTGTATGCTTAGAATTCTCTATTTGTATTTTACAGTTTTACGTTATCCCATGACAGTAAAGCATTCAAAATTATTCTCTTGAGTCTGTTGTCATTGGGAGGTGTTATCTGGCTGTCGAGTCGAGCAAGGCGTTTGACACAAAGGGCAGAACAGTAAAACTAAAAGCCTTCAGCGATCAACTTCTAGTCTTCACACTCCACGGCGGGGAGCAAAAGCGATCTTTCTTCTACGATGTCCAAGCCGAGCTCCAAGGCTGGGTCGCAGAGGCACGCACCAGGCACTAGTGCATCATGCACATCACGACGCTCACGGGGCTCATCATCAGTGACCACAGCTGCCGCAATAGCGAGAGCGGAGGCTGAAGCAGCAAAAGCGGAGATAGCATTTGCCAAGAAGGAAAGCGATCTGAAAATACAACAAGCACAGCTTGAGGCATCATTAGAGACTTTAAGGCTGGAAAAAAGAGCTGCAGCCACACAAGCGAAAGCCGAAGCGTTGGAAATGGCTGTAGAGCTAGAAAGCGTAGGGTATATGAGTATAGCAGAGCTACCCATAGAGGATATTGCGGAACGTACGCAGGCTTACTTATCAGAACAGGCAGATAACGTTGTGGATCCGCAATTGCCAGTGCTGGATGGACCATTTGATGATAACGGAGTCATATACGTTCCAAAAGTGCAACAAAAACAGACTGCTAGAGCATACTCGCAGCAAGAGGGACAACGTAGTCTTAATGACTGGCCACCCAATACTCAGCCTGTCGATGCAGAGAGTGTGCAGAATCCTACCATTACGCAATCCAAAAATGTACAATTTACACGCTCTAAGCCACTTCACCCACAACCGGCAGCATCTCGAGGTAGCTTCCAAGGGAGCGGAGACAGGTGGGTGCCGCTTGACTACACTCGGACCAACCCAGCTACATCCTTGCAAGTCGGCCCGTATCACAATAACATGTATGGTAACAATCAAATATCTGATGTCGTCAAGTTCATCTCAAGACGCGAATTAGTGTCTACCGGCCTTATGCAGTTCAATGATTGTCCAGAAACCTTCAGAGCTTGGAGGGCATCTTTCATAAACGCTACTAAAGACCTTAATCTCTCACCAAGTGAAGAGATGGACTTATTGGTAAAATGGCTGGGGCGCGAGTCAGCTGAGCACGCAAGAATGATTCGAGCTGTGCACATTAACAATCCACTACAAGGGCTCCAACTGATCTGGGATAGACTTTATGAAACACTTGGCTCACCGGAAATGGTAGAGAATTCCCTGTTCAGGAAATTGGAGAGTTTTCCAAAAATATCAAACCGAGACAATCACAGACTACGCGAGCTGGGAGATTTGCTCATGGAGATCCAAGCAGCTAAGCGGGACGGCGGTCTGATGGGTCTTTCCTATCTAGATACACCACGAGGAGTAAATCCTATAATTCAGAAGTTGCCATTCGGCTTACAAGAAAAGTGGCTCACAATAGGATCCAGGTATAAAAATGACTACAATGTTTCCTTTCCACCCTTCGAGTTCTTGGTAGACTTTGTTTATCAGCAATCTAAGATGCGCAATGATCCAAGCTTCTTTCTTACAACTGAACAGGAAGAATCCCGCAAATCAATCAGACTGTTAAACAAACCTGCCTTTCCAAGAGCTGTCACCACACACAAGACCCAGGTCTCCTCTGACAATCCGTCGGCTGCAAGAGAACACAAAAACAAGGCAAATCCAGCAAAACAGTGCTTCCTACACAACAAGCCTCATCCCTTGTCCAGATGTAGAGGATTTAGGATGAAACCCGTGGAAGAGAGAAAGTCATTGCTCAAACAACAAGGCATATGCTTTAAATGCTGCAGCTCCATATTACACATGGCAAAGGACTGTGATGAGACTGTTAAGTGTTACGAGTGTGGCAGCATTACCCATGTAGCGGCTTTCCACCCAGGCCTCGCACCATGGATGAAAGAATCAAAATTCCCTACATCAGAGGATCACAAAATGACTGAAGATGTATGACTGCGGAATGCGAGGTTTCCTCCGCATGTACTGAGGTATGTGGAGACAATCGTCTTGCACGTTCATGCTCCAAGGTATGTTTAGCGAGAGTATTTCCTGAAGGCTACCCAGAGAAAGCAGTTAAAACATACGTGATACTAGACGACCAAAGCAACAGATCGCTTGCAAGATCCGAATTCTTCAATATGTTTGGCCTTAAAGAGGGTAACGTAGCCTATACTCTCAAAACATGTGCAGGCACGGTCGAGACGGAAGGCAGGCTAGCAAGAGGTTTTCAAGTTGAATCTTTTGATGGAAGCTTAGTCTTACCCTTACCAACACTTCTAGAATGTAACGAGATCCCAGACAATCGCCATGAGATTCCCACTCCAGAAGCAGTTAGCAAACACAGACACTTGGAACACCTTGCAAGGTATATTCCAGAACCTGACCATCAGGTTCCCATTCTTCTCCTGATAGGCAGAGATATGATCAGAGTCCATAAAGCCCATAAGCAAGTGAATGGGTCTGCAAACGCCCCCTTTGCGCAAAAGTTAGATTTAGGATGGGTAATTGTTGGCGACATGTGCCTTGGAAAAGTCCATAAACCTACCTTCGTCCAAGCCTACCATACAAATGTTATGGAGAACGGTCGGCCTACTTACTTCCACCCGTGTCCTAACAATTTTATTGTAAAACATACACCTGGAAGACAAGCAGAATGGGATTTATTTCAGGTAACAAAGGACGACGAGGAAACAGCTCCATCTATTGAGGACAGACTCTTCCTGCAGATCATGGACAGGGAAGTCTATAAAGATGAGGAAAATTCATGGGTCGCTCCACTTCCATTTAAGCAGCCAAGACAGCATCTCCCCAACAATCGTTCACAAGTTGTGGAACGCTTCAATTCACTTCTACGATCCTTTCGGAAGAAGCCCGAAATGGAAAAGGATTTCGTAGCCTTTATGGAGAGACTGCTTCAAAATGATCACGCAGAGATAGCTCCTCCGCTAAACTGCAAGGAACAGTGTTGGTATTTACCTTCTTTCGACGTATACCATCCAAAAAAACCTTCCCAAATCCGAGTGGTCTTTGACTCAAGCGCTCAATTCAAAGGTGCATCGTTAAACAAGATCCTCTTGACGGGTCCAGACCTCAACAATAGCCTCATCGGAGTCCTCATGCGTTTTCGCAAGGAGATTGTCGCCTTTACGGTAGACATACAACAAATGTTCCACTGCTTTAAAGTTCGATCCGCAGACAGGAACCACCTCAGGTTCCTCTGGTTTCACAAAAACGACCCTGAGAGTGAGGTCACCGAATACCGTATGAAAGTACATGTGTTTGGGAATAGTCCCTCCCCGGCGGTCGCCGTCTATTGTCTTTGTCGCGCAGCTCAAGAAGGAGAAGAGGAATTCTATCAGGATGCCAGAGAGTTTGTGGAGCGTGACTTTTATATGGACGACGGATTAAAATCTGTGCCATCCCCAGAGATGGCGATTGACCTACTGAAAAGAACACAAGACATGCTGGCTGGGTCTAACTTGAAGTTGCATAAATTGGCTTCAAACTGCATGGAAGTTATGAGCGCCTTCCCATCAGAGGATTACGCCAACTCATTTAAAGAACTGGACCTAGGCACCAGCTCACTTCCTATGCAACGCAGTCTCGGCTTGCTTTGGAATCTAGACACAGACTGCTTCACTTTCTACATCCAAGAGGATGAAATTCCTTACACCCGACGGGGACTGCTGGCAGTAGTAAACAGTCTGTACGATCCCCTGGGGTTTGTGGCCCCTATCACAGTTCAAGGCAAAATGCTACTAAGAGAGCTGACAGAAAATGCTACTGACTGGGATGTGCTCTTACCCTTGAGCAAACAAAAGGTATGGGAGGAATGGAGAGACTCCTTGCAACAACTTCAGCACGTTCAAGTTCCAAGAAGCTATGGGCCCACATCATTGTCAGAAGCCCAGTTCAAAGAGCTCTGTGTGTTTTCCGATGCTTCAGAGAAAGTGATAGCAGCGGTTGCTTACCTCAAAACAACTGACCCACATGGTATCTGTCATACAGGATTCATCGCAGGCAAAGCAAGGCTGGCGCCACAACCAGAGCACACTATACCTCGTCTGGAACTCTGTGCAGCCGTTCTGGCTGTGAACATGATGGAAACTATTACCTCAGAGATTGCTATCAAATTGGATGAAATTGTCTTTTACACGGATAGTCGAGTGGTCCTTGGCTATATTAATAATGAAAAGCGCAGATTTCATGTGTACGTGAGCAACCGTGTGCAGAGAATCCGCAAAAGCACCAATCCAGAACAATGGCATTACGTAAACTCGCAGCATAATCCAGCAGATGTGGCAACACGACCCGTAGCGCCCGCTAAACTGCAGGACACGATCTGGTTCAGCGGACCAGCATTCTTGCGGAATCCAAGAGCAGAGACATGCCCTGGAGAGAACTTTGCACTCGTTGACCCCGACAGAGATTTAGAAGTCCGTCCTCAAGTAACAGTATTGCATACGACTGTTTCAAAACGCTTCGAACACTTTTCGGACTGGAGTCGTCTGATCAGAGCGATGGGAAAGCTGATTCATATCGCACAGTCATATAAGCAGGGCCAAAGCAACACTTCACAGGCATGCAAAGGATGGCATTGTTGTAAACTCCCTCTCAGTGCTGATACAATGCTTCAGAGCACAGAAGTCGTCTTACGAGAAGTACAATAGGTAAATTATGCTGATGATGTGCAGTGTCTCAGAGAGAACAAACCACTTGCCAGATCTAGCCCACTTAAAAAACTTGATCCCTTCATAGATCAGAGGGGTCTGTTGAGGGTCGGAGGCCGTCTGGTAAATGCAGATGTAAGTGCTGAAGAAAAGAGGCCCCTCATCATACCTGGTAGAAGCCATGTAGCATTACTTCTAACACGGCACTTTCATGAACGGACGCAGCATCAGGGCATTACTAGTTACTAATTACATATTCAAAAGTGTAATTAGATTACTGTACAAATTACTCTCTCCAAAAAGTATTTAATTACTTATTACTAATTACTTTCTATATACTACATCAACCTTGGTTAGTTAAGTGATTCAAGGATAGACATGAAAGGGCTCTTTTTATTCATTCAAATAAATAATATTAAACTACATAAAGTACTCTTATTAACTGACCAAAGTATTACAAATGTGAGAATTATACATTAAAGTACAGATTTTAAAGTTAGACTTTGCATTTTGATGTCAATTCCACTATTGCACACACATATAATACACAAAGTATTTAGTTTAATTACATCAAAAGTAACTGTAATTAAATTACAGAAAAAATAAGAGTAATCCCTTACTTTACTTTTTCAAGGGAAAAGTAATTAAATTACAGTAACTAATTACTTAGTAACTAGTTACACCCAACACTGCACACGAGGTACTCTCCACTTTCATGGCTGAAGTCTCAGCTATCATGAACAACAGACCGCTGATACCTGTATCAACCGACCCAGCAAACCCTTTCATTTTAACACCTGCCACGCTACTAACCCAAAAGACTGGAGCTAGCTCAATTCCACCCGGTGACTTTGGGAAGCCTGACCTGTACAAGCAGCAATGGCGTATGGTGCAAAGCCTTGCAAATACTTTCTGGTACCGATGGCGGAAAGAGTACCTGTCAACACTACAACATCGACGTAAATGGCATCGGCAACAACCTAACATTTCCAAAGGATGTGTAGTTCTGCTTAAGGATTCGCAATCGAAACGGAATGAGTGGCCCCTGGGCATTGTGACAGAAACTTACCCCAGCCAAGACGGGCGAGTCCGACAGGTACAAGTAAGGATCATTGGGAAAGGTGGGCCAAAACTGTTCCTGAGACCCGTCCACGAGATAGTACTACTCATTCATAAGGACGCTGAGCAGACTATTCAAAGTTAAACTCCAGTAAGAAGGTTTGGTATTCCCTAAATACCAGACGGGGAGTGTCCTGTTTTCTATGAACATTTTGCATTCGGGTTTGATAATAATGGTAGTTTAGTGACCTCTTCTGTTCAAAGTTGGGTACTGCATGTTATTTGTCTAAGTCCCTATGTGATGACATCATTTATGTGAGCCTAGTGTCAGCAGCAGTCTAGGATGCCATGCGGTCATCACCCTCATTTCTCCTCGATTTAAGTTGTTCCGAGGCACTTTAGGTATGTAATACTGCTGCATTATATTATCCACAATAGTATATTTTGTTTTAATATGTCTTTAGATACCAGAAAGTTTGTTTATTTTAATATATTTGGGAAACTGTTCTGGCTAACGCTATTATAGCGGATACTGATTATGTACCATGCAAATGGCCTTTATTTCTCTTACGTAAGCATGTTATTGATTATTGTATGCTTAGAATTCTCTATTTGTATTTTACAGTTTTACGTTATCCCATGACAGTAAAGCATTCAAAATTATTCTCTTGAGTCTGTTGTCATTGGGAGGTGTTATCTGGCTGTCGAGTCGAGCAAGGCGTTTGACACAAAGGGCAGAACACTATACGCATCACGATATTTTGAACAAAATTAAAAAATGAAACTGAAATTCAAATAACATTTATTTTCAATATACTGTATTAACAATTTCAGTAACTTTTCAGTAATACAATTTAATAAAGTGTTTTAACATTTTCAGGCTTAACTGAACCTTCTGTACTAAAAGGTTTGTCACTGAAAAAAATAAACGTCAAGATCAGTGTCAGCAAATTTTTACTTAGTTTTAGTCATAGTCTTTTGACTAAAATGCTATATAGTTTTAGTCACATTTCAGTCATCGCCATTCATTTTAATTTTAGTCTAGTTTTAGTTGATGAGATATACATTATATTCAGTCTACTAATACTAATACTACTAATTTAATTGGCATAATTAAATGTTCCATACAAAGATTTAACTGTTTTGACATAATTTACTTTACCTTGGAATTAAACTAAAACATTAAATCATTACCTTTATTTTTCAGAAAAATTCAGTATTTACTGGATTGTTGCAACACAGAGAATATTAGACAATGAACTACATGTAGCAGTTCATTCAGTCTCATTTCGACTCAATTGACTCGTTCGTTCAGTGAAAGGCGTATTCATTCAGTACATTCGACCAATGAAACGCTCTGACAGAGCTCACACTGAAACCCTATTGGCTCATGTGTCTCTGTCGTCTCGCAGTATTGAATGAGAAATATCTTTCAAAATGACAAATTACATAAACTGTATTACATTTCTTCAATCATGCAAACATGTTAAGTTACATACTTGGTTCGATCTTAAGCATGTCATTCAATCTTTTAATGTACAGTACGACTCACTTCATCACTTCTCTAATCGATACAGCGCTGTTTCTTTTGGCTACTTTATGTTTCATTTCACGTCATGCAGCAGCTCACGTTAGCGGATAAATTAACATTGACTCAACTCAACTTTATTTATATAGCGCTTTTACAATTTTCATTGTTACAAAGCAGCTGTACATGAGACACATTGACTACAAGCAAAACAATCAAAGTTGTACCTGCAAAAACAAGAAAAGGTTGAAAACACAGAAGACAGACACACCCACACACAAGACACTCCACACACACAACACGCACACACACCAACACACAGAGACACACACACACGTACGTACACAGACAAGTACGCACACACACACACGCTCAGTGAGAGCACACATTTAGGATAAAGGAGAGAGAAGCACAGGTCAAATATAACAGATAATAAATTCCTATATGCAATATTAATTAAGTAAAACTTTAAGATTCTAAAGCAGCCCCCCCGGTCAGGCAGATAGTGCAAAAACAGTATGCAAACGGTGGCGAGGAACCCAAAACTCTAATCGAGAAAAAAAACCTCAGGAGAACCCAGGCCCAACCAGGGGATTCCAGTTCCCCTCTGGCAAAAGCTGCTGCCTCTGCACAAGCTCCAGAGAACTTGCACAACAAGGCTAAATAAAATAAATAAACTTAATAATAAAATAAATTATAGTTTAAGATTATCATTAATAATCTAATAGCATTTGAAGTTTTGTGGTGAAGACATGTCAAGAGACCGCGTCCTTCTTTATCCAGCTCTATCATCTCAGCTCTTGTCAGGTCCCCACTTCCCATTCTCCGCTCTACCATCAGGTCAGGCCATGAACTGCATCCTGCTCGCTGTGGTAACCTTGGAACAATGAGACAAGACTGGCTGAGAGTAGAGTACTGTTCTGTACTCTTTGATGCAACAAGTACATCAGTTGTGTTTTTGGTTCCGGTTGATCTAACTAATGCAGCCTAAACCCTCTGAAGATTTATATTATGGAAGAGTAGTGTATGCAAGATTAAAAAGATGCGTCTTTAGTCTAGATTTAAACTGACAGAGTGTGTCTGCCTCCCGGACAGTGCAGGGAAGACTATTCCAAAGTTTAGGCGCTAGATAGGAAAAGGATCTACCACCTGCACTTGATTTTGAAATTCTAGGTATTACCAACTGACAGGACGCCTGAGAGCGTAATGCACGTGAAGGACTGTAATACAAAAGGAGTTCATTCAAGTACTGAGGAGCTAAACCATGTAAGGCTTTATAGGTAATAAGCAAGATTTTAAAGTTAACGCGATGCTTTATAGGTAACCAGTGCAAGGTTGACAGAACCGGGCTAATATGTTCATACTTTTTTGTACGTGTAAGAACTCGAGCTGCCGCGTTTTGGACCAATTGGAGTTTTTGTAATAAGCCTGCAGGGCAACCACCTAACAGTGCATTACAGTAATCTAGTCTTGATGTCATGAATGCATGAATTAACTTCTCTGCATCTGCGATTGACAGCATATGACGTAGTTTAGATATATTCTTAAGATGGAAAAACGCAATTTTACAGGTGTTGGCGACGTGGCTCTCAAATGACAGATTACTATCGAATAGAACGCCAAGATTCTTTGCTGACGACGAGGGTTTTATGGAACATCCGTCAATAGTTAAACAGTATTCTTGGTTGTTACTTATAGCAGTTTTCGGTCCAATAAGTAACACTTCCGTTTTGTCCGAGTTCAGTAATAAAAAGTTGTTACTCATCCAGTTTTTTATATCGACTATGCATTCCATTATTCGATGGAACTGCTGTGTTTCATGAGGCTTCGAGGAAATATAAAGTTGAGTATCATCAGCATAACAGTGAAAGCTAACTCCGTGTCGCTTTATTATATCTCCTAGAGGTAGCATGTATAATGCGAAGAGCAGAGGCCCTAAGACTGAGCCCTGTGGTACACCGTACTGGACTTGCGATTTGCGTGACACCTCATTGTTTATTGCTACAAATTGAAAACGGTCGGATAAGTAAGATTTAAACCATTTCAAAGCTATTCCCTTAATGCCGACATAATTTTCGAGTCTATGTAGGAGTGTGCTGTGGTCAATGGTATCGAATGCAGCACTAAGGTCTAGCAGCACCAATAATGAGATACAACCTCGGTCAGACGCCAATAGCAGATCATTTGTAACATTGGTATATAAAAACGTTTGTGCTGCCTTTGTAATGAGGCTAGTCACGCTTCAAGTTTGCTATGTTTCACCGGCGATTGTGAAGGAAAATAACATGCTTTGTAAAGTACGTGGAGACAGATTATGTTTTGTGCTTTCACTTCTTTCAGAGACTTCTTTCTACCGCATATGTGAGATGCGCTGGCGCAGAGTAGGCAGCGTCTTGACCGCTCATCGAATAGAATTAAACATCATATCGTAAAAAATCCCCATCTCTCTTTGATGCGCATCGTAATTTAACTCATACTACGAAATATCGTTACACCCCTACCCCCTTTGGATTACTGTTCAAGACAAACAGGCTGGGACAAAATCCTTTTCATTATTTCTTGCAAAGACTCTGACCAGAATATACATTTCAGAATAAGCTTACCCTATTCAGTCAGTGTCAGTGTAAGTCAGAGATGTCAGATGTTTCTTGTTTTCTTATGACTGTGGTCTGAAGCTCTGGGTCTTCCTCCATGCACTGCTGTTCTTCACAAAAGGCAAGCCCTTTTTATAGTCAGTATAACTTGTGCTGATGCACTTTCAGCTACATTTCTGTACGTGTTAATTTCATTTGTGTCAATGACGTCATGTCCTTTTTACCACTTGGCAGTTAGCACAGCCCATTGTGATATGGTGAAGACATATGAACATACTTGAACTATAGTTATGGATATTTTTTTATAAATATGAGAATATTGTAATTATAAAGTTACATGAAAAGTTTTTTTCTACTTAGACATTGGAAGTTTACCTTTACATTCACACGATTAGTCTTTATAAATGTTGCTGTCCTCTTTTGTTTTCTTCCACCCTTCTCTTTGGTCACATTTTCTGATAATGCTACCATAGGGTAGTATGGTAAAAGTATTTTAGGTGGTACAGTTTCATTTTATATAAACCACTTTACAAAAGATTTTTACCAGATTCAGTCACTATTAACACTGATATTGTTTGTTGTTTGATTATTTGTTGATTTTGTTTTGTCAGTTGAAATGGACTGGTTAACCACACGGGTAACTAAACCTGCCATAAAAGGGTTGTCATCAATTTTTCCACTGAAAATCATTTGTGGTTGCATTTGTCACATTTCTGGTTGGAACTGGAAGTTCTGAAAAGCAGCATCAGATCATGTAATTATAATGAAAATATGACATGACCAAGTCAAGTTCCTGGTGCACACCTCCAAGTAGCTTTTATTCAGGGCAGAAATGTTTAAACCATGGTGTCCGGATGAAACAAATCTGAGGTTTATAATTACTGGTTTATAATACATTTTAATATTGGATCTAAAACTAATAAATGACCCTTTATTATTTGTATATAAAATATTCAAAGTATTGTACGTTTATTAATAGTAAAGGGTAATGTAAATATAAGTGTATATTAGTACACTTGCTTTTATACATTTACATTTATGCATTTGGCAGACGCTTTAATCCAAAGCGACTTACATTTCATTACACTATACATTTGTTTCAGAGTATGTGCAATCCCTGGGATCGAACCCATGACCTTGGCTTTGCTAGCACCATGCTCTAACCACCGAGCTACAGGAAAGCTGTATATATAGTTTCATGTGGGGTATGGGGATTGTCTTGATCTTTCTATTTAGTTGAACTCTTTTGTTCAGCTGTATTCCAACAACAGAATTATCTTAAGCGAATTGCAAACGTACTGTAGGCATATTTTTAACCAAATGGTACATATTTGGACATTTTTAAAAGGTACCTTCCCAGTGATAGCTTGAGACCATTTTTTTCTGGAAGTGTATACTGTAATGTATGAATATATATAATTTTATATATTTTTTGGCTTTTATATATTTGTATATTTAGACCACTTTCTCTATTTATTGCTATTAGGATGTGAGAGACAGGGCATTAAACACACTGGTTTATTGATGCTTGACACACAATGCTTTATTAGAAATTTGAAAAATTCTTGAACATTTATGTTGTACATTTACAAATATTGTACAAGTTGATACAGTTTAAAGACTGACATTGAAAAGGACAATGTAAGAAAAAAGAAATATTAAAAAATCATTTTAATCCATTTTTAAGTCAATTAGAATTGCTAGTCATCTTCCTGATCCATGGAAGAAATGCAGACATTTTTAAATAAACATTATATTGATTAGGGTCATTGCAGTTATTTTCGCTACTGAAGTATGATACACTCACTGCAGTGTTGCCACAAACCAAAGGACTTCCTGTATCCCCCTGCAAAACACACACATCAACACAGTTGACACTTTAGCAATTTATGACCCTAATTTAAATGCAAATTAATGCATTTACTGTATATGATCTGTGAATTAGTCATTGTTTACATACAGGACAGGAGCTTCCTTCACCATACACACACATCATCTGTGAAGCGTTGTACTTCTTGCCCCATTGACGTTGACAGACTTCATCACTCATAATCATTACATTTGCCTCCTGGAGGTTTAGACGTATAGGACCGTAATGTGTTAATTCTCCCCAGCCTGCAACACTGCACATAGTACCCACTTTGATCTTCTCTTGTCCCGTTGGTATGGGGATTGTCTTGATCTTTTTATTTAGTTTAACTCTTTCATTCAGCTGTAATCCAACATCAGAATCATTATTAGCAGACAAATATAGTATTAGATAGAACTACATTTAATTGCCTAAATTGTACTTTGTGTGTACATACAACATTAAAGAGTAAGTAACATTAGATCATGAAAATTACATTCCATGCAGTGTGTTATGTTGCCGTGTTTGAAAGTAAGCAGTCTGCCAAGTTGTAAGTCCGAAGGTGAATAAATAACAAAGTTATTGGCTTGTAAAAAAGGGAGTCGACTCTGAATCACGCAAACGAGACTTGAACTAGTCCGAGTCTCTAACCACCGGGTATCTACGTCACTAGAAATAGTCCCCGCCTACGTTTTGCTGGGACTGCCGCGAAAACGTCACTCTCCTCCCCCAAACACTGTCGCTCGTTCGTGATGCGTGTGCATCATGTCTAGAACCGGTGTTCTACGTTGTAAAACTAAGACGGTCTTATTTAAACTACCAAAGGAGGAACTTCTGAGGAAACAATGGTTACAATTCATTTTTCAAATGTCACTAAAGGAGTATAACCTCAGGGTTTTACTGTGCGCGAGTCATTTCACCGAAGATTGCTTCAATAATCGTTGCGCGTTCACTGCAGGATATGTTAAACGACTATCCTTGAAAGAGGGGGCAATACCAACGTTATTTGGACCTGTTAGCTCCACCGAATCACAACCTGTAAATGTGACTATTTATTTTTGTCTGAACTTCAAGAAATATGTGTGTACCTTATGTCTGTGTTTAGCTAATGCATATACCGCTAACGTTAACATTTACCGTTATTTCTGGGGTATTACAGTTTGTTTATCTAGCTATGAACTTGGCTAATTTAAGTGTTCACACTATTATCGTCTATCTATTATCTACTATCGTCTTCGGATGTTTCTTCGTCAGACTCGCGCTCAAACGGGTCAAATCTATGGGATGAATTTAATATCAAAATGATTAACAAATGCATGCACAGGCATCCGTGAACGTGATATAAGTTACACTTGTATTTTAGTATTCACAAACAAATGCCGTATGATTTGAATCTGTGAAATTTAGATTGTAATAAACATGAGGCGATTTGTACAAATAGAGACAGATTTGTGAATACAATGTTTTATTTTGTGTTCATGTATAATCATTTTGCGCATACCAATGAGAAGTTGTGCATTTGTGTATCCTGCAACGCGCGTCCATTCATCCTGTTCTGTGCATTCGGATTTTGAGACGTTCTTTATGCGGTTTTGCATTGGACAATACACACAAACACCTTCAGATCCACGCACAACCGTGCATAAACTACGGCCTACCACTAGATGGCAGTCTGACGGAGCGATGCAGAGGTTTGCGGCAGAGGTTGCGCTAGACTTTTTCATTGTCCGTCATTTTGACGAACAGGCTCATAAAAAATCCGTCATAATCTATTTTTACCCGTCACTATGGTCCAAGGTTGATGTTACGTGCTAATTAGCATGTTTGTGACATCATCACTATGTACATGTGTTTACTCTCTGAACTTACTGAACTGAATACCCAATAAAGTCGTTCACATATTTAATGTTTCTGTTGTCAGACATAAAACAATAATTACAGACAAATGTTTATAATCATAACAGTAACAATGACAGGTGCTTGTAAATGCTGTTTTTTAATCATTTATTAATTTACTTACAAGTTACTTTAAGATGCTGTTTTGTTATGAATGTGCTGCTTCTGCCACTCACTGAACGGAAAAGACGCAGAGAAACATTTTCCTCGTACTTAAAGTTAAGGTTTATCCAAAATAATGCTAGTCACTATCTCCCTCTCTGAAGGAAAAAAGTTTGTAAACACCGCACCACTGTTCGCGCCTGTGTGTATGTGAGCACGCGACACGGGGGTCTGATTAAGTGACAGATGCATGCATTGCAGAATCAGATCCTCAAACAACGTTATCGTTGTGTTATTATGAAAAGTGTAAAAATATTTTCAGTTCGTTTTGAATTTATTGCAAAATAGATTAGACGGTGGTGAGACGGCATAGTCAAATGACTTGTTTATACACGAGTCTCCACTGATCCCGTTTTCCTGAATGGGCAAGACGTTTATGAGTAATGAACGGGGAAACATGCGCCCTTTCCTCCGGTCACTTACGATCACGACGCATTGTGAAGAAAGGAAATGATTGGATGCTACCAATTTGACATAAAGGGGAATTACAAATTGCCCTCATTGTAATCCGTCAAAATGACTCTCGCCCATTCAGGAAAACGGGATCAGTGGAGACTCGTGTATAAACAAGTCATTAGACTATGCCGTCTCACCACCGTCTAATCTGTTTCGCCATAGTTTCAAAATGAACTGAAAATATTTTTTCAGTCAGCCATGCTTTCCCGGGCCACCGTGAGCGTTGGGGTGCAGTGCCCGCACTGCCTCTCCCGGCGCTCGCGGCTGGATACATGGCCTCGGGCTTGAGCGCGGCTCCAAGCCGCGCCTGCCCCCAGGGCCGTGTTTACCGGAAGTGCATGTGGAACTTAGTAAGACCTGAACACGCACACATGGGTACGGCGAGAAGGTCCGCTTTCTCGACGCACCCGTCTCGCAAGGAGGGGGCTGGTTGGTGTTACTGTCGAGCCGCAGTTCTCGACAGTAAAGAAGCAGTCCTCCCGTGCCGCGACTCGGCTGCCTCGGCCGTCGAGTCCCGTGCACTGTCTGCTTCCCAGCAGCCCTGGTCCTCTTCAACGCCCTCCAGTTCTGGCGCCCCCCCCCACTCAGGCGGCCCCCTGTAGGAGACAGCGAAGAGGATACCATCGCCCCATCAGCAGCGGCGGAAGTCGCCCTCATGGGAAGACCTCAGGGAGATTGAGGCTACCATTGGGCCCGACCCCAGCAACATCGCTGAGAAATCGGATAGGGACGGATCCTGCCCTGTCTCACCATCTGCTGGCCCCCTCCTCTGGGTTATCACAGCCGCTCCCACCCTCGGCACGACGGTGGACGGCAACTCGACGTTGCGTCACGGCGAAGCGCAATGTCGAGTATAAACACCAGCCCTCAGCACTCTCAGTCAGACAGTGCATTGAGCTGCGCAGTCGCCAGGCAGGAAATCTCCCCTGGCAAGGAATCTGTACTGCTAGCCATCGAACCACCCCCCGGGGGACGATGAAGAAGATCGAACCTTTAGTCCCCCTGTCACAGTTCTGGGAGCCTGGCCGGGTTCCCGATCTCGGCTACGCGATCCAGTCGCCCGCCCAAGTTCAGGGCATCGTATTTACCTCAGTCAGAGGCTAGGATGCTCCCGTACTTTGGGCCGAGGTCGCCACCCTTCTGGCGAAGGGAGCGATCGAGCCCGTCCACCAGCAGAGATGTTCAACGGGTGTTACAGCCCGTACTTCATTGTCCCCAAGAAAGGCAGGGGGCTGCGCCCTATCTTGGATCTGTGTGTTCTGAACAGGCACCTACACAAGCTGCCTTTCAGGATGATCACGCAGAAGCGCATCCTGACGTCCGTCAGGTGTCAGGACTGGTTCATGGCAAATCGACCTGAAGGACGCGTACTTTCATGTCTCGATCCTCCCTCGACATCGGCCGTTCCCACGGTTCGCATTCGAGGGATGGGCATATCAGTACAGGGTCCTCCCCTTCGGTCTGTCCCTGTCTCCACGAGTCATTATGAAGGTCGTGGAAGCCGCGGTGTGCGGGTACTAAACTATCTCAACGACTGGCTCAGCTTGGCGCACTCTCGAGATCTGTTGTGTACACACAGGGTCCTGGTGCTCCGGCACCTAGATCGGTATGGAACTCGACTCTGTCCTCATGAGCCTGTCCCGTCCAGACATGGAGTCCAGGTTCTGCCTGGGATGCCGTAACGTGTTTTTCCCCCAGGGGGGAATAATGCTTACCCAGTGGCCCTTACGGTGCCGGGCGGCTTCTCGCTGGTTAGAGAACTAAGGCCTCCGCCCGTGACGGCTGGTGGCAGGGGCTTCCCATCTTTTCACAAAAGCTCTGGGACCCCCTACCTCTCCACTGGACGGTCACAATTTCGCGTTAGCGCCTACGTCTGACTCGCCCAGGCCAGTCAACGTCGCTCCGCTAGAGATTGTGACGCGGCTCAGCGCTGTGGCGTCTTCCATAGGAACCCCAATCTGTCAGTTCGACACAACGTCGAGAGACCGACAGAAAGGGAACGTCTTGGTTACGGATGTAATCTCAGTTCCCTGATGGAGGGAACAAGACGTTGTGTCCTTTATACCACAACACTGGCCGCCCGCCGCAGCGGTCGGGGGGATGCTCTCAGGCTCCTCAGACCAAACGGTGAATGAATGAGCACGCCGGCTTCCCTCTTATACCCGGACATCCGGGGAGGAGTCCGGCATGCAAATTTCATTCGCCAATTTTCATTGGCCTTTTCAAAATACTCAGAAGATGATAGGTTCTCAAGACGAACCCCAATCTGTCGGTTCGACACAACGTCTCGTTCCCTCCATCAGGGAACTGAGGTTACATCCGTAACCAAGACGTTACATACGTAACCAAGACGATTTCAGGAGAGCAATTTAGGACCCGAGTGGAATTTTGTCATTTCCCTGTGTATTTTTATTAAAACTGTACCGTTTTTCTTTACAGTGAATTAGATATATCAAAATATACATCATCCATCCTTACATCAATAACATCAGCCACCGTACGTGTATTACATCAGAGAGTAATTTTCTATGGACGATGAGAAATGACTTAATAAAGTGTATAATAAAGTGCATGAATAAAGAAATTAATAAATACAGACAGACATGCAGAAATGAAGCGATAAAGGTAATATACAAGTCATTTTGATGTTCAGCCATTCCAACTGAAATCTGCTCAGAGCAGGGTTTGAACCGGAGATCAGTCTAATTTTGCACGAGAGTCTGACGCCCTACAGGTGTGTCCTATACACCATGACGTCTCATTTGCGTAAGAATATTATTTATGTTGTTTCATTCATTTAATTATTAATTTGTGTGATTATTGGTATATTTATCTATTTATTAATTTAAACTTAAGTCATTTTCAGCACATCAGTAAATCCATTGTATGCAGAGTGGAAAGTGTGCCTCACTCTCAAGTGCTTTCTGCCGCCATGTTGCTTTTTTTGGTGCCGTTGTCATGGTGAACCGTAATATCGGAGCTCCATTGATGATGGCTTTTTATAGTTGTGGTGCACGCGCTTAACCCAGGGTAAGCCTACCCAGAGTAAATTGAACTAACTCAAATCAACTGTTCTGAAACCAAAAACTCAAAGTTTCTAATTTCTAAGTAAACCAACTCTGAGTTCAAGGTTTAACCTAGAGTTGGTTGAACCTCCTTATTGAAATGGGCCCCAGGCCTGGTCCTCTCTCGTCGTACACTCCTGTAGCTCGTCCTTTTATGCCTCCGATCTCCTCCGTGAGAGATGCCAGACCGATGCAACGCACAGCTGACACTCATTATTACTCGCGTCACCGGCCTAGCGTCGTTCCCTCACGGCTCTCGTCCCGCCTTGCTCGTTACAAACGCGTTTGACCAATCACAACAGACTACACCATCTGACCAATCACATGACACTAGGCTAGCGAATAGGAGGGGATTAGACGGATGAATCGCGGAACGAATCATTTGAGAGTCAGTCAAGAAGTAAGGTAAGAATAACTAATAATGAAATAATAGTGTTTTTACACCTTCTATGTACATAAACTTGTTGTTGGACACTCTATAAACCAAAGTAGGACCTTAAAAATCATATGTTACTTACTCTTTAAGGTACCAGTACCATGTGTTTAGTTATTATGAGGAAAAAATCAATAAGAAATAATCAAGCATAGTTAAAAGTTATTTAGTGTGCCAGTGATGATCCCCTTATAGTGCAGTGCAGTTTATTACCTCCAAAACCATAAGATCTGGCTTATGCTTATAATAGGACATAACACGTATGCGGACATGCTCCTTTCTCCTTATTAAGTTATCTGTACCTGCCACAACTGTCAATTTCCCTTTGCTGTTGAACAAAGCAAACACTATTAACAAAACATTTCCCCATTTCCTAGTTTTCTAAAGTTTTTATAAAAAATGTTTCAGAAGTGTACTGATTTGGGTAACAAAATTGAATCTATAGTTGTAATATAGTATAATTCATCAGTGCACGATTACGTTTTGCAGTGTGCAGCAGTCATGGCAAACTGATCAGAGATGAGAAATCCACTACAGACATGTTTCCCTTTTTTCTGAACAGAGACCATGTAAGGTCTGGAGTGCGAAGGCCATAGTTTATCTCCATTCACTATCCCCACTTTCACACTGGCTGAGTGAGAGAGAGATACCAGTCAACTTAATCACCATTACAAAGATCATACTTATTCATCAACAAATGTGAATCAGAAATTAAGTCATGCAAATGGATATATATTACATTTTTGAGAACATATTGACGTGTCAGTCATAATCATAATAATTGAAATGTATATTTGGTATTCCACAACTAAAACAATATGAAATTAATCTTTTGTTAAATGAATGTTACCAGTGAAGCTCAGGTGTGGCAGGAGAGAGCCCAACAGGAGCAGAGAGATGATGATCATGATGAAGATGGGAATCTGTGAGATCTCACTGAGAAAACTGTGTAATATACTGTAAGTGTGGGTGGTGGCAAATTTTCCTAATCTTGTGTCTTAACCTCTGGTTTGTGAAGATGAGTTAAGAGTCCTAAAGCCCAAGTGTCCCTTAACTGCTTATATGCTTTAAAAATCTGTTCTTGGTATTTTATTTGCTTTAAGAGAGGCATTTTGTCATTTCACCATGTAATCCAACAGGAGATACCATTTCCGTTTCATTGTTCTCCATGTATACCACTCTCATATCTCATCAGATCTAGCTAGGCATCAAATTGTCACTTTTGTCATATTTTTACATTTATATACATCATGTGCACAAATATGGACAAATGTTTCTCTTTTGCTAACTGGCAACAAGACACAGCACACTATACGGCTGGCCACTCCCAACCAAATTTGGTCATCACAACCAAATTACATTTATCATCAGCTTAACAGTGGTTAAGAAAACTGATTTTAGCTTAGCTACAGACGGAGTAAGATAATGTAGGCATGTGAAAGAGACTGTTGAAGCAAATAGTACTGTTCAAGAGTAATAAACAGGCTGAGACAAAGTTCCAAAGCAGTCCTATTCCCTATTTTATTATTTCTTCGAATAGCACAGACTAAAATGTACAATAACATAGCATCCTTACCTTATTCAGTCAGTGTAAATGTGTGTCCAATATGCAATGTCAGGGGATCAGAAGCTCTAGATCTTCTTACACCCTCTGCTGCTCTTCAGGAAAGCCAGGCCCTTTTTATAGTTGGTGTAAGTGTTGTGCTGATGCAGCTTCACCAACATTTCTGTATGTGTTACTTTCATTTGTGTCAATGCCATTTGCTTTTTACCTTTCCCCTAGCAAAGCACATTCTGATATAAAGTGATGAGAGCTAAAATGGGCTATTTTATTTAAAGGGACAGTTCACCAAAAAATTTAAGTTCTGTCAACATTTACTCACCCTCGAGTTGTTCCGAATCTGTATACATTTCATTGTTCTGATGAACACAGAGAAAGATATTTGGAAGAATGCTTGTAACCAAACAGTTCTTGGCCACCATTGATTCAATTAAAGTGCTAATGATTCAGTGATAGGTATTTTGATACAGTCATGAGAATATTGTAATCATATCAATCATGTTTCTTCTTCTGCCATTGGTTCTATGGGCTGCCATAGACGCATACATAAGAAAGTTATGAAATTTGGCACACAGTCCCAAAACATTACCCACAACAAATATGGTGTCTAACTGAAATCAGTTTAAAGTTTCACTTACATTTTGAACTGTAGGGCCTAGAAACAAAATTCTTGTTTTCCTTTGAATCCTTGGCTCTATTCGATTGCACCCTATGTCATTTTCCGTCATTACTGCCATTTAGTATTTTGCTTCTAGACCAGAGGTGCCCAAACTAGGGCCCGCGGGTCAAAGTTGGCCCGCTGCGACCTTTATTTTGGCCCGCGATGCCATATATATGACAAGAGGGGAAAAACGGCAATCATGCAGATTTTCATTTCTAATTTAACATAATATTTTAACATTTTACATGACATGTTTTTGAGTGACAATAATGTACGTTAAAATGAAAGGATTAATTATATATGATTAAGCGAATTTGACTCTTATTTACTGTGCATGCGTACTGTGACTCGCAGAAACGACGCGCTTTGCGACAAGGAACGTTAACATTAATAATGGAGAGGGAGCGGCAGTGGCACACTGACAAGAGACATTTTAAAAAAAATTGGCAAAACGATTTTATTTTTACTGAGGTTAATTCAAAGGCAGTGTGTCTAGTTTGCAAACAGTCAGTCGCTGTGTTGAAAGAGTACAATATTCGTCGTCATTATGAAACAAAACATTCTTCAGCTTTCTCAAAGTACAGCGGCGAGGCGCGAAAGCAAGAGGCTAACAAGCTGCTTGCTAAACTTCGATCGGAGCAGAGTACACTGCTACGTCCTTCGTCAGCTCAAGAAAGTGCCACACGGGCTAGCTATCAAATTTCTGCATTAATTGCTAAAGGTGGAAGGGCCTTCGCAACTGGAGAGTTTGTCAAAGAATGCCTTGCAGTAGCCGCAGAAGCAGTATGCCCCTCTCAAATAAGAACATTTTCGCAAATCAGCTTGTCAAGGAATACCGTTACCCGACGCATAGTGGACATGGCAGAGGACATTGGTGAGCAAATCAAGGTAAAGGCAGCAGCCTTTTCTGCCTTTTCAATAGCTTGCGACGAGAGCACAGATATATCTGATTCCGCACAGCTGTTGGTATTTCTACGTGGAGTAAATGAAGATTTTGAAGTGACACAAGAGCTTGCTGGCCCCGAGACTGTATTGTAGACCACTGTATTGTACATCAAGAACAGCTATGTGCCAAATCCATTGGGCTTGTTGATGTGATGCGTGAAGTCGTCAAAATTGTCAATAACATACGCTCCAAGGCGCTGACTCACCGGCAGTTCAAGGTACTGTTGGACGAGATGGATGCGCTATATGGTGATGTGCTGTACCATCAGGAGGTTAGATGGCTGAGCTTAGGAAAAGTTCTCAAGAGGTTTTTTGATTTGCGCGATGAAATCAGAGCTTTTCAGGAAAGCAAGAATAGTAACTTCCAAGTGCCCATGGACCAGAAATGGCTTTCTGACCTGGCTTTTCTTGTGGACATCACAGAGCTGCTTAATGTTTTGAATGTTCTGCTCCAGGGAAAAGACCAGATTATTACCCAGCTTTTCGATCATGTCAAAGCCTTCAAACAAAAACTACTGCTGCTCAAAAGACATCTCTCAGCAGGTAACATTCATAGTTATAATATTGCACATTTTATGTGCAGTCAATAATTATATTTAGTTTGTATTTACTGTATATCCAGTGGTATCAGCTGTATTATTTTATATATTTGTTAATAAAGCTAATCATTTTTTTGATAAAGTTCTTTTAACTTGTGTATTAATTGTCTTCTTTTTGCTTTTTGTCAGTTTTTTACATACCTGCTGAGTATTGTTCAAATCACTACTACACGTCTCTCACTGTTCCCCCCTCTCTCTCTCTTCTATCCTTAAATTCAGGTATATTGGCTCATTTTCCCTGTCTTAGAGAGGCAGGCATGATGAAAGAAAAGGTACCCGAGTACGATGCTGTTCTCAGCAACCTTATCCAGGAGTTTGACCGTCGCTTTGAGGACTTCAGACACAGTGCTGCTGACTTTTAATTGTTTTCTCAACCCTTCACCATCAGTGTGGACACAGTCAGTGATGATCTTCAGATGGAACTAATTGACCTTCAGTGTGATTCAGAACTCAAACACAAGTTCAGGTCCCAACCTTTGATAGACTTCTACAAATGTGTCCCAGCAAACAGGTACCCAAAGATGTGCAAACAGGCACAAGTGATGCTGTCTCTGTTTGGCAGCACCTACCTCTGTGAGCAGACTTTCACTCTGATGAATTTGAACAAGTGTAAACTGAGAAGCTCACTAACTGACTCTCACCTACATAATGTACTGACTTTGTCAGTAAGTCAGCTGCAGCCCAATTTGGAAAAACTCTTGAAAAATAAGGACCAACTTCATGTATCTCATTAGAGGAGACTGGCTGCACTGCTATTATAGCTTGATTAGCTGTATTAGGAATCGATTTCATGTGCACTAAATGGCACTGTTTCTCAATTTTAATTGTTCTTTGTATATGTGACTGTTTCTGTGTTTTTATTGTACACTACTTTGTACATGGCACTGTTTCTATGTTTTGAATGTACTTTATAATAGTGTACATTGTAAGTTGTTGAATATTGAATTGTAATTTGAATTTAAGTTTCTAGTTTCATTGAACTATAAACCTTGGAATATAAACTGCATTCATTATGCAAATCACAGAGTAATGTATTTACTTTATCAAATGCTAAGAAGTCATAAATAAATGGGGAAAAAAACGTTAATTTATATATTATACAGTTTGGTATAACGTCACAGATTTTTCGGCCCACAGCCCTCAGTCAAATTAAATTTTTGGCCCTTCATAGGAAAAAGTTTGGGCACCTCTGTTCTAGACGTTTATCCAGGGCTTGACATTAAGCATTGTCCTGTGGTTGTCCTTCGGACAAGTAAATTTGTCATTCACTTGTCCGGGGTACAAAAATTACTTGTCCAAAGATAAAAAAAGATATTTCATTTGAATTATAATATAATATAATCAATATAATTGTTTCGGATTTAGATTGGTCAAGTTTGCTTCTAAGCATTTTAACTAGTGTCCGCATTGGCCGCCTGAATTTGGTCTACTCTCTGTGACTGCTATAAAACAAAAGCAAGCAGTAATTATTATTAGTGTTAAGGCTGTAAGTTAACTTTTTTGCACATAGCACTGGTGCTAGAGAGGTTTAAAGTTTGGTAGCACAGGCAGAAAAAGTGCAGTTCATCATGAATAGGCAGATAACTGACAAAAGACATTAATGTTACATACAGATGGATAAATTAGGGCCATATCATTTTTAGATTACCTAAATTTGTTTTAATATTTCTAAGTTCTGTGTTTTTCCTTTTTTACTATACAATAGTGGTATATTTGTCCACATAAATTACTGTAGTATACTATAGTATTTACTATAGTAAACTCCAGTAAAATTCTTACTATATTGTTTTTGAACTTTACTATAGCATACAGTGTTTATCAATTTACTACAAGGGCACTACTATTTTCAATAGCAAATACTGTAGTACACTACATTTTGTTTTTGTCTGAGTGTTCAATTTAACGGGACTTTTATTTTGATGGGTCTTCGGGAAGGCGCTTGTTTGCAGATAGCTTCACTCAAACAATAAAACGATCGTAAAATAAACTCTTAGAGCAACTCTGGAGATAAAGTTCATGTGTTCATATCCTCATACAGTGCAGACGCAGATAAATCCTCTACCATCATTAGTGTTGTATGTTAAACTGTGCACATGATTCACTCAGACACGCAGAACAGCCAGATGACATTTAAATAACAGGTTTCCGCGTCCGCATGGACTCCGTGCGCCATTGATTATTGCCACACACCAACAAGCACAAACACGCAGCTCTGTCTAATGCACATATTCTTATTATTCTACATATATGTCGCACTGTTTTTTTCAAGTTACTTGTCCGGTCGGACAAGTAAAATTCTCTCTCACTTGCCCATACAAAACATTCACTTGTCCCGGACAAGCGTTAATGTCGAGCCCTGGTTTATCCAATTTGCATGAAATTTGGTATCTCACAATCCTAACAGAAAGTTGTTAAAGGTGCGATGAAGTGGTGTTGTTTATTGTTTTTTACTGTTTACTGTTCACGTGGTTTTTACATTCAAAATCATCAAAATCAATAAGTAGTAGGCTATTTTCTACCCAGGTTTTGAGGCCAGTTCTGCAAACGCTCGGTTTTAATGGGCGTGCAGCATTGAAGACACTTGGAAGTAAACGCCCACCGCTTTGATTGGATAGCAGTTTGCGTATTTGGAGCCTTCTGTGAATTTGGTTCGAGACGCAACGTTAGGTTACACATTAGCACCATTCACAGTTTTCGCAGGGCATTATATTATCTGGAGACCTCCTGTGATTTATAAATGACCTCCCCACATCAGTATTTCATGTGACGCATTCGCGGATGTGATGGCAAGGCTTTGCGTATGTTTGTATAGCCTATACTTGTATTGCGTTTAATGATATATGACTGTACCTGTCAGCATTTGAGACCCGTGATCGCGAACCGGACAAAAGATCACCGCGATCGCGGGTCTCAAATGTTACGAGAGTTTCCATGATAAATAAACAAACGGGAGACTCCCGGTAACTTATGGATATCACCCAGCACCCGAAATAATACCAAAACACTTCAAAACAGCCTCCATTATTCGCAAACGGTATATAAAACCTTGAAAATTTATATATGAGCCCACCAAATCACAGAGATGGCGATTCGCACGGGCTTAAGATCACAGACAACCTCTGCAATTAATACAAATGACTAGTGCTCAGGGCACATCAAGCGATCTCTAACAAAGCAATAGAGACACATAGTACAAACATGTTTTAGTCACATAAGATTGCTGCGCCATTCCTATTGGATCCAATATTGACGGCACAGACAGCACTGCTTTTTAATTCGACCTGTGCCTTGTTCACGAAGGATTCCTCGGAGAAATGAAACGAACAAACGCTCCATGTTTTTCCCATATGAGCTGGAACGTCTTTAAAAATAAAATTTAACCACACATTCCTAATATCGGAATCCGAAGGAAGGTTATGCAGCGACTGTATTCTTCCACAACCAGGGATGGCACAATATTTAGCGATCTTTAACGGCATGTTTGTTTATTGCTTGCTAGCTCTATCTGGTTCCGCGCCACTGGTTCTGTCATGCGCGAACCAGTGGACGGGGCTAGAGAAGTAGTCTTTGATATTTTTCTTTGGAGGCGGTGTTCAACCTATCGTGCATTCCAGAACCCGGCGTTCGCTGGGCCAGGTGTCAATAACAGATGTAATCTCAGCAAGGGCGTTTTCAGTTCTGACACTTACATGATGTTCGCGTGAATACGATTCCCTCTTATATAACAAAAGCTCGGGTTAAAATTGTGGTTTTAATTCATGCCTCCTTTAAAAGATTTTTGATCGGCCAATCTATTCTCAACTTTGCAATATCACATGAGATTTGTGTCAGTTTACACAAAATCTACCTGACATTCATGCCTCCAGAGTTATTTTATTTTTCCACTTTCTTGCTATATTTTACTTTATGATGTTTTATTAACAAAGTTCGGGAGGAGCATGTGCAAATAATTACGCAGCTGCCTGCCATTAGCAATTACGTCACCCGTTCTACCAAATCAGAGCAAGCTCTATAAATAGTTAAATCACCTTACCTCCTTCACTCTACATTTTCGCAGTATTCAGCAACATGTCAGAGAACGAAATTTACGCTAACGACGACTCTCCAGCCGCCCAGGGTTCTTCAGTAAATCCAGCCGCCACCCAAAGCACCAGTGCCAGCCAAGATGCCGCAGCCAAGACCGCGGATACACCACGAGGCCACTGGCTCTCCCGCACTGCTAATCGCACCCCGAGACGACTAAACATCATCTCCTCCACCATCCAGGGACTCGGCAGCTTCCTCAGCTTCCTCCTACGCCTCGGCTCTCTGCTTGATTCCGGAGATAAAAAAGTGGACCGTCCTAAGCCTAAGGCAGGCTCTATCCAACGCCGACGTTCCCTTCTCCAGGAAGTCGACCAAAGCTGAGCTTTACAGCCTGTACACCTCCAGCCAGCTAGGGGCACCTTCTCCCAAATCAACTTCGCCGCCGAAAGCCGGCGACAAGACCAGTCGGGTCCGCAGCGCCATTTTCCCACGGTCTGAGGAAACCGTCACTCCATATACCGCGAGAAAGTGTCGCCGGTCCACAAGCCACAAAGGCAGGCCTTCTGCCAGCCTAGGTCCACGCCGACGTCAGCCGCCAACCATCTCCTGGATCATCGGAGTCCAACACCTCACCCGGCGCTACGCCGGTCGACAGCCGCTTAGGCATATTTCACGCGCTTGCCAGCGGTAACTTTCTCCCAACCTATCAACTATCCTCCTTTAAATTTCCCCCCTGGTCACTGGCCTGCAGCCCCAATGCCAAATGATAGCGTGAGGTTGCCTCCGCTACCGGCACAGGCGCAGGTCCAGACACTTCCTTTTTCTCCTTTCCCCACTATTTTCCTATTGCCACAGGCTCCGGAGCCGCCCAAAGCGTGAGGCTGCCTCCGTATACGGCTCCGGCAGCCACCCTGATTCCCCCACACACTCTATCCAGCTCTCGTTCTGCATTCACCCTTCACTCCGCTACACCCATGGCCATCCCACCGAACCTCCTCCCATAGACAGCAGCGTCAGAGACCAGATTCTTGCAGGTGCGGACAACCTTTTTTCCCTCCTGTTTCCTATTCCACCGCCACCCACCGACCACCAAATAAATTGCGGCGATTTCTCAGTCACGTTAAAGAACACAGCACAGAATCACTCACGTTTATTATCATTCACGGAGTTCACAATCGCTTTCACCAGATACACAGAAATAATATGCACTGCTTTCCCACACAGGAGACGTGAGCTCGGCGACTAGGCACTCACTTTGGTGCACCAGGCAGTGATGCCGCTTCATGCATATTTGCGATCTTTGTGGCGGAGCTCATGCCCGCTTTATATGCACTGTACAAAAGTCTGCAAATAAAAATGCTAGATATTACCCATCGACTGTTTCTCACCTATCTCACCTAACTTTACAGAGTTTTTATTGTCCGGTCTCACACACGGCTTTAATCCCGGTGTCGAAAGCCTCCCTTCCGAGAGCATCATCTGCGCTAATCTCCAGTCCGCTGTCGCCGAGCCAGAGACAGTCGACCGTCTAATCAAAAGCGAAATCGATGCGAATTTCATGAAAGGCCCATTTTCCGAACCCCCCTTCGGTGTTTTCCGTATCAGTCTCATAGGCATTGCAACCAGAAATTTTTCTAGTAAAAAAACGCTTACTAATCGACCTCTCATCACCGCATAACTCCGCATTTCCAAGCATTAACAGCCTCATTCCGCTCTACGAATTCTCTCTCCATTACCACGACATCGACCAAGCCATAACCCAGATTAAAGAAGCAGGTCGCAGCGCTTGGCTAGCCAAAGTCGATATCACATCCGCCTTCAAAATAATGCCCATTCACCAAGATTTTTGGCATACGCTGGAACAAAAAATTATATTTTTCCGTCCGCCTGATTTTTGCCTGCCGAAGCAGCCCTAAAATCTTCAACATGCTGTCAGAAGTGATTGCTGGATTTTATCCAACTACTACGCAATCCCCCACATCATCCACGTGCTAGACGATTTTCTTATAATATCTTCCCCCATTCCAGCCTCGCACCTCTTAACGGTCCAAAAGCTTTTCACCGAGCTCGGGATCCCTCTCGCACAAGAAAAAACCACGGGACCAAGCACATCCGTATAATTTCTAGGCGTTAATTTAGATTCATATAAATTCCAGGCTTGTCTCCCTAAAGAGAAAATCGACAGGATTATTCTGGTCGCCACCTCCCTCGTAGATAATCCTAACTGCTCCAAACGCGAGTTGCTGTCTATTCTCGGTCACCTGAATTTCGCCATGCGTATTATACCGCAAGACCGCCCTTTCATCTCCCACCTTCTCTCTCTCGCGTCCTCCGTCCACACACTCGAGGAATGGATATCCCTTACCGAATCGTGCTGCAACGAGCTGAGTTTGTGGATAACTTTCCTGAAACAATGGAACAGACTCTCTTTTTTTATAACGACATGGTTTCGCGTCCAGACGATATTCAATTATTTACTGATGCTGATCCATCTGTCGGTTTCCAGCGACGCTATGTTCACATTAGCTTTCTTCGGTTTCCTTAGATGTTCAGAACTCACCATCTCGTCCAAATTTAATCCAGATATCCACTCCACCATCTCAGATCTCTCCGTGATGGACCACGATACAATATCTTATTTCATTAAACAGAGTAAGACAGACCAAACAAAGAGAGGCCATTTAATTTACATTTTAAATTTACCATCAGCTCTCCAACCATACCAAACTCTCCTAGCCTACCTCCAGCTCAGAAACACAAAGACCTCAATCCCCTCCGACCCACTTTTCGTAGACGACTCCAACCATCACTCGTTTTTGGTTCCAGAAACATCTTAAATTAGCTGCAGCGGTGTCGCTCCAGCAGGAGCCTTTCTCTGTATTTCCCACTGCCGCTGCAGTGCCGCCCCAGCAGGAGCCTTTCTCTGTATTTCCCACTGCCGCTGCAGTGCCGCCCCAGCAGGGGCCTTTACCTGTATTTCCCACCGCCGCAGTGGTGTCGCTCCAGCACGAGCCTTTATCTGTATTTCCCACTGCTGCAGCAGTGTCGCCCCAGCAGGGGCCTTCAGCTGTATTTCACACTGCCGCAGCGGTGTCACTCCAGCAGGACCCTTCCTCCGTATTTCACACTGCCGCAGCGGTGTCGCTCCAGCAGGACCCTTCCTCCGTATTTCACACTGCCGCAGCGGTGTCGCTCCAGCAGGAGCCTTCCTCCGTATTTCACACTGCCGCAGCGGTGTTGCTCCAGCAGGAGCCTTTATCCGTATTTCCCACTGCCGCAGCAGAATCGTCCCAGCAGGGGCCTTTATCCGTATCTCACAGACGCCCACAGAAGCCGTTCCTCTTCCAGAGGCCTCAGCCGCGACTGTACCCCAAGCGACGGCCAGCAACTCAACGGCCTCAAGCTCTGCTATATTTTTGGGGGCCATCAACGCCCCGCCTCGGCTGCTGTCCCGCGCTATTTTCATCTTTTGGGGGGGAAGCGCTCTGGGCTCGGGCAAACACCGAGATCGGAGCCCTCTCCCCGGACAAGGGGGAGTGCTCTGGGTTCGGGAAAGGATACCGACCTCAGAGCCCTCTCCCTGGACAGCACGCCAAATACGAATACTATATTCTCTGCTTACTTAATTGCCACCTATTCTAATTATTTGCTAAGGTAAGCTCGTGAAATAGTGAATCTTGTCTGCCTGTTGTACTGTAGGTTGCGAAACTGAACAGATTCATTGAAAACAATAAACAAGGATTTTAGTTGCAAATCTTGATTTTTGCATATATGAAGTGCTTTTGTTCTGGCCTTTGTGGCAATTATAAATGGAACAGATAAAAAACACATGATAGTTTTCTTATTTTGTTTTTTACTTTTCCTGACTGATGCATCAGTTGAAATGTATGCCAGTAAGAACACCGATCTTGCATTTATGGCAAGGTTCATGACCATGAACACAAGGTGAACCACACTATGAACTCAGCTCCCCACAGGAAACCAGTCTTGCCATGAAGGGTTGACATCATTTTTTCCATTGAAAAGCATTTGTGATTGCATTTGTCACATTTGTTGTTGACCACTCTTGTTTCAGAGCAGTGTGAAATGATGATGAATATAATACATGATCAAATGTGTAAATGGTATAATACAATGCATGCTGATTATTGGAATTGCATAAACTTGTAAGATCTTGTTTGACTGCTCCACACCACAGTTTTTATCTAAGTCACAAATGTAGACATCCTGGTGTAGATGTTTGGCTTTGTTGGTTTGTCACGGTGGTTCTCCTCAGTGAATGAAAGAGCACCAAATGCAGTGCCTTCACACACCAAAAATTATACAGCAAGAAAACTGTCGGTAAGATGATAACATGAACGTTTATTGAGAGAATTCTAAATATTCTGTGACCACTTGTGTACACCATCTTTGAGGTTTCACCTAGTCCTTTCTGATATGTGTTTTTGTCAATAGTGGTGATATACACATCCAAAATCACAGATACTAATAGGTAGTGATGCACGATATTGGATTTTTGCCGATATCTGATATGCCGATAATTTCCACCTCAATTAAGCCGATAGTTGATGTCGATACCGATATATGCTGTCTATCCACCAGGCACATTTAGCTGCGTATCCGCTGCGTGTCCGCTTTGGCCGCCTGAATTTGGTTATAGGCCTACTCTCCTTGACTGCTATAAAACAAAGGCAAGCAGGAATTATTATTAGTGTTAAGGCTGTAGGTTAACTTTTTTTGCACATGGCACTGGTGCTAGAAAGGTTTAAAGTTTGGTAGCTCAGGCCAAACTGTAGGAGTATAAATCGTCTGTTGTCATCATTAAAAAAAATATGCAAGTACAGTTCATCATGAATAGACAGGTAACTGACAAAAGACATTAATGTTACATACAGATGAATAAATTAGGGCCGTATCATTTTTAGATTACCTAAATTTGTTTGAATATTTCTCAGTTGTGTATTTTTCCTTTTAACTATACAATAGTGGTATATTTGTCCACATAAATTACTGTAGTATACTATAGTAAACTGCAGTAAAATTCTTAGATACTTTTTTGAACTTTACTATAGTATACAGTGTTTATCAATTCACTACAAGGGCACTACAATTTTCAAAAGCAAGTACTATAGTACACCACAGTATTTTTTGTCTGATTGTTCAATTTAACGGGACTTTTATTTTGACGGGTCTTCGGGAAGTCGCTTGTTTGCAGATAGTTTCACTCAAACAGTAAAACGCTGGTAAAATAAGAAACTCTGACTGGAGATGAAGTTCATGTGTTCACATCCTCATACAGTGCAGACCATCACTCGTGTTGTATGTTAAACTGTGCACATGATTCACTCAGACACGCAGAACAGCCAGATGACATTTAAATAACAGGATTCCGCGTCCGCATTTAGTTACATGGACTCAGTGCGATGCGCTTTTGATTATTGTCACACACAACAAGCACCACCACGACAAACGCACTACACACAAACACACAGCTCTGTCTAATGCACATATTCTTATTATTCTACATATATGTCGCATTGTTGTTATTTTTTTTTCAAATTACTTGTCCAGTCGGGCAAGTAAAGTTATCTCTCACTTGCCCATACAAAACATTCACTTGTCCCGGACAAGCGTTAATGTCGAGCCCTGCTTTTCACATTTTAAAATGATGATAAACGAAATAATTTTAAAACATTTGGAAAATGAATTTGGTGAATATTAATTAAAGAATCAACAAGAGCATAGGTGTCTTAGAAATGGAGACTACAAAACGGCAGTGTGCAGAGACGAAAGTAGGGCGGCGCGTTGCATATTATGCACGCTTGAGCTCAAGTTCAAAGTGTACTCCCGATGGACGATGGGCAGGATTCATCTTTATTTTTACTCTGTGTTTTAGTTAAAAACATTAATCAATAAATAGGCAGTGCGCGGCTGACGGGCGCAGAGATGGATTTCTTTACGCACTCGGTTAATGTAAGAATGTGCTGCTTTTACAAGCATGATTTAATTGCAGCTTCCTATCGGCGAGGCATATCGGCGTTATTTTCTTTATCGGGCCGATGCCGATAATTAATTTATAAGCCATTATCTGCCGATAATATCGTGCATCCCTACTAATAGGGCTTAAAAAACATTTGGTTTAGTACAATCATCACATTTACCTGAAGCATCATGATGTTCTTTTGCAGATTTGTCATACCCAGGATGGATGTGGTACAACTTCACAGCCATGCGGTCAGAAGTGTGCCTTGAGATCATGAGCTCCAACAACAACTGTCAAACTCTGTCCTCTGTCAAGAGTGGTGAGAAAACTTTGTTTAAAAAGGATAAATGACAATTAGCTGTTGTTACATGCAATCAATAAGCCTACTGTGTGTCCCTGTTTTCAAGCACCTTATGTTATGTTGATTAAAGAAAAAATTGTTAGGTAAAGTAGACAATACACAAAGTTTATTTTTTCAGGTCACATGTGGTTGATAAAAGTAGTGAGATGATCATGATGTTTCTCTAGAAGGCTGTTTTGGAGTAGTAAAGGTTTTTACTGTTAAGGGTTGATTTTCCATCCAAGTGGGTAGTTTTTGTGCCCGTGTAGAGTAGGATTAGTGTATTTTCTCTTTCACAGCTTGACGTGTATCTCACTTTAAAAGGTGTGATAATGATAGGTGATATGTTTGTGGTCTTTGTGGATGTACAACCGCATTAAATTTAGCACACACTGGTTAGACATGATCTCTGAATTAAACAACACAACCTGTCCTTAACTGAACACATCTCTGTGTCTTGTTAAGGACAACACATTTTGTGTTGCTTTGAACTCAACTTTGTGTTGTCCTTTTAACTTATTTACCACACAACGTCACGAGGTGACGTTTGACCATTGCAGCCAATCAAAATGCTTGTGCATTTATACGTAACGTGAACTTTATAGATAGTCCCTTATCTTTGGGTTTATACATTTAATTGGCTAAAACTGCTTTTACATTCACATATTTGGCAGACAACTCACTGTTGTAACGATATGTATACAACAATACAACATTATATAGGCATTACAGTATAATGCGTTAAGAATGCTCTTATAATGGATTACAAATACAGGCTTCACATAAATGAAAATAAAAATATATTTTAAAGTCAGTTAGAACTGCTAATTACGTTCTGGATCCATGGAAGAAATTCAGAAATTTTAGTAAAAACATTAGGTTGATCGGGATCGTTGCAGTAGTTTTCGCTACCGAAGGCTGTTATACCCACTGCGGTATTGTTACAAACCAAAGGACCTCCTGAATCACCCTGTTAAGAATGTAAACACACATATCAACACAATTAGCTATGTATGCCCTCAAAGCAAACATAATCATATCAGATGCCATTGTTTACATGTACATACCAGACAGATTCCTCCTTCGCTGTACACGCAGATCATTTGTGAAGGTATATAAACATCTTCCCATTGAGTTTGACACTCTGTGTTATTCATAATCATCATGTCTGCCTCCCTGAGGGTTAAACTTATGGGACCATAATGTGACAATTCTCCCCAGCCTGCAATACTGCAGTTTGTGTCCACTTCGATCTCCTCCGGTGTTGTTGGTATGGGAATCGTCTTGACGGTGTCATTTAGTTGGACTTTTTCATCCAGCTGTAATCCAACAACAGAAGCATCTTTAGCAGACAGATGTTAGAACTGCATTTGATTTCATATAGTAGCTTATATTGGACTTTGTGTACACTCAACGTTAGGGTACCAATAATGTGTTTCAGCTTTTAGAAGAGAAAAAAATGTTAGAAATAATTTAATGTATTTTAATATATATCGTTGAATGCAGTTTATTACCTCCAAAATCATGAGATCAGCCTTATTACCAGTTGTGTGGTCTAAATGCAGGTGATAGGACTTCACATTAAAGCGGATAGTTCTCCCTTTCTTTGTTAAATCATGGACACCTGTCAAAACTGTCAGAGCTTCATCTCTGTTAAAAGAAACGAGGCCTATAATCAAAATATTCAACCTGTATTCAATCAGTTATACAAATTGCTTTGGAGGTCGGCTATAGCACTTTTACAGTACTACCCCAAATTGTTTTATAGTAGTAATATGGTTGTTACTCATCATTGCAGGCTTACGTATGGCAGTGTGAGGCAGTCATGACAAACTGATCAGAGATGAGGAATCCACCACAGGTATGTTTTCCATTCTCCTGAACAGAAACCATGTAAGGTCTAGAGTGAGGTCGTGCTTCAGTGCCATTCTCACTGACTAAGAGAGAGAGAGAGAGAGAGAGAGAGAGAGAGAGACCAATCTACTATTAAAGCACTTAAATATCTTATGATGCGTCAAAAAAGATTAATCAAACATTTATGTACATTTTCTAATATGTCAGTTAAATGAGCCTTACTAGAGTAGCTCAGGTGTGGCAGCAGAGAGCCCAACAGGAGCAGAGAGATGACGGTCATGATGAAGATGAGAATCTGTGAGATCTCACTGAGAAAACTGTGTCATATATAAGGGTGGATGGAGAATGTGAGTTACCACAACAGTACCTGATTTTATAAAGTTGTTTCTAATCTATTCTTAAAAACAAGATTACTTTTTCATTTCAACACATCATCCAGCAGGGGGCACGATTTCAATATCTTATTTGTAACAATTCACACTTTTACCAGAAGAGGGCTCTAAACTCTCACAAATCTTCAGATTAAATGAAAAAGACTGGGCACATTCAGTGGTCATGACCAAATTACTGAAAAATTCTATCATCACATTTGTTCACCCTCATGTCATTCAAAACCTGTATGACTCGTTCTTCTGTGGAACACAAAAGAAGATATTTTAAGGAACGTCTCAATGGTTTTGTGTCCATACAATAGAAGTCTATGGGGTCCCAAATTGTTTGCTCACCAACATCCTTTAAAATATCTTCTTTTGTGTTCTGCCAAAGAAAGTTATACAGCTTTGAAAAGAGGGTTAGGAAATAATGAAATTAATTTTGTTTTTGAGTGAACTATTCCTTTAAGCGTGTGCCTGGCTTTAATGGAAAAGGTCACGTTATCCAAAAGTAATGAACTTTGTGATGATTCACTTGCTGTTCAAAAGTTTTATTCTTGGATGAACTAACCCTATAAAGGACGCATTTCCCTATTTCAGCTTAATGACACCAAGTGATGCACAGCAAACTGGGTTGTTGGACAGGAAAGTGCGTTGAACTTTTTTCTTGAAGTTCATTAAACAACATTCGCAGTAACTTTTGCCACCTTTCAAATTTAAGCAAATAAACACGGTTTAATAAATAAACTAGACTGATCTGAACTAAATTTGATGAATCAAAAATAAATCTATGCCAATGATACTCCATTTAGGTGTCTGCTCAAGAGTAATAGTCATTAGAGATAGAGGCCAGTCCTCTTATCTGTTTTGCTATTCTTTGCAAAGACTCTGACCACAATATACAATAACAAAACAAGCTTACCCTGTTCAGTCAGTTCAAGATGTAATGTCAGGTGTTTTTTTTGTTCACCTGATCTGAAGCTCTGGACCTTTCTCTACTCGCTGCTGCTCTTCAAGAAGACACTACTGCGACTTATCTCCCCTTTTATATTTAGGTGTTATGACGTTGTGTACATATCTGTGTGTTTTACTTTTATTTGCGTCAATGCCATTTCCTATGTACATTTTCCTAGCCAAGCGCATTTTAAAATACAATCCAATTTCCGGATCCAGACTCTGACATTGTTCCTTTTTTATCTACCTATTTATAAATAGCAGCTGCATGTGAATGGCAAAAGACTTGTTAGTTTACAAAGAGCACAAGATACAATAAACACAGGATGTGGGTCAGTTTACACACAATCTAACATTCATGACCTCCAGGTCTAAGGCTAAGGATGGGTAGGTTTGCCCAGTATGAATCATTTAATCACTTATGACCTTCAGTGTTTTATTTTATTCATTTAGTTTTTCTCATTATAATATTTCCAATAGCACTTTACAATAAGGTTGTATTTGTTAACATTAGTTAATTCATTGGCTAACATGAAATGACAGTGAATGATACTACAACAGCAAGTTTTAATATTAGTTCATGTTGATTTCATTATATACTAAAATATTTTTAAAATCTGTTAACATTCTGCATTAACTAATGAACTAATGTGAATAATTGCATTGACATCAACTAAACTTAACAAAAATGAAAAAGAAATTGTTAGCTAATAAGTTTGCTAATACTAACAACTACAACCTTATTGTAAAGTGTGGTTGTTGTTTTTTTGCTTCCTGTAACGTACTTCTGTAAGATACTACATTTTTCCTGACAAATATGAACAGGTTCAGATGAACCAGATGTAACCAGCGTGTGATACTGACAACAGCATCAAAACAATGACAGACCCGGACAATTAAATGTTGAACTTGATTGTTAAAGCGTACATATTACGAGATCATGTAAATTACATTTCATGCAGTGTGTAATGTTGTGTGCCAAGTTGTAAAGCGGAAGGTGAATGAATAACAACGTTATTGGCTTGGAAAAAGTGAGTCGACTCTGAATCACGCAAGCGAGTCGTGCCCTAATCCGATTCGTGAACCGCCACGGATTTCCGTCACTACTTATAGTCCCTGCCTACATTTTGCTAGGACTGCCCGCAAATATATAGTCCTTCACTCTTCTCCCCCAAACACTGTAGCTCGTGAGCCTCATTCGCGGTAGACCAATCACAGCAGACTAGACCATCTGACCAATTAGACGGATGATTCGCCGAACGAATCATTTGAGTCAGTGAAGAAAGTAGGGTAAGAAAACCTGCCTATTATAACAAACTAATAGTGTTTTTACACATTGTATGTACGTAAACTTGTTGATGGACACACCAAAATAGGACCTTAAAAATCAAGGTATATTTACTCTTTAAGTGTGCCCTTATACTAACCCAATGCCCCAGTCACAGCTAGACAAGCTTATTTCACCAAATGGGTTAAGCAGGAGAAAAAGAAACTGATGATAAACTAAAATGTAAACATTCAGAAAGGAAAAATACAAAAAGAGCTCCCGAGCTGTCGGAGCCAGTGTGAGTTTCTCCTGAGAAAATAGTGCAGCACAGATGGTGACAAAAGACAGAATCTGTCTAACCCAAAAGAAACCTTTCTCTCAAATGCATACGGCTGTACCCGAGAGCAAAACAGACGGAGGTTTGGCGTGGTTAAGAATTTGCGTGAACCCGACCTGTCTTATGCTTTTTCCAGCCCCTCAAAAGCCAAAGACAATCTCTCAATGTCGACTGGGACTGCAGCCAATACACGGCCTGTTCTGCCGCTCAAAACCTATAACAATGGACAGCAACGCGGCTCTCTTTTACCCCCCTCCTCGTGACAGTCTGCACAACCCACTCGCCAGTTTTGGCCTACCCGCTGGCATTCTGGGAATGCCAAAACGGTGCCTGAGTCTGCGGAGACTTTGCGGTGCGGCACATACCGCGACATCAGCCCGGCGGGGTTCACGAGCCGCTCCCTGATTCTTGTACGCCCGGTCGCTTCAGACAACCCACGATAATCTTCAACGTGATGACAATCGACGCTATGATGAATCTTGTCTGCCAGCGTTGAGGGAAAAAGAGCGACCGCAGGAGGGAAGGGAACGAGAGCTTTGTTTTCTCAGCCTGAATGTCATGCAACAACTCATTTTAACTGCCGCCGTAAAATTGTCAAAGACAGATTCAATGCTACAATACTCGGCGCTTTGACAGATCTGAAAAACTATCATGCTATATATGATAAAACACGTTGGCCTTACACTAAGTGGACTACGGCCAAAAATCTAATGCAAAACTGGGGGGTAAATGTGGATCACGTATAAAACATTTTTATTATTTTCATATATTTTCATCATATATGATTTTTTATTACAGAATAAGAATGCAAATTTACAAGAAAACATGTAATTTACTTAAAAAAAAGGTTACTTTACGGTATTTTTGTGGCACCCCAACTTGATGGAATATTACCGTTTTTTTACAGGATTTTTTTCAGTGTTGGTTCACATTATGCACATTGAGTATAGTTGCAAATGTTTATCTTGCCTATATCCTTTTTTGTGTACAGCCTATGGCAAAAGTCTTGAAAGTTTTGTCAGAGAGAGACTTTCTGTGTATGACACAAAAATCCTTTGATCTATTATACAAAGACGTTTATCCATCACTGTTTGACAAGACCCCAAACCTGAACAATCAAACTGCCACCACTGTCTAAAAACGGAGAAAGACAGAAGATGTCCTCGCCAAGCTTTCCAGTGTCCCGTCCTCTATTTTCTCAGGCATTCCATCCTGATTTTCCAAAGGAACGTTTGCGGGCTGTTTTACCATAGATCAAAGGTCCATGGCTTTGATCTTTCGTCCCAGTGCTGCCAAAAGATCACTCTGGTCTCCCTGGCGAATGAACTGACAGGACAGTAGAACAGCAATGATAATTACAGACGCTTCATTTATGTGTCTTTCTGTGTCTTTCAAGCGAAAAACTGGCATAAACACATACTCTCAACTACAGGCTGAATTCCTGCGCTGACAAGGCAACAAGGTGAAGGGCTTCTACATGTGGACGCTGAAGAGAAAAGAAAAAAACGAGCAATTCCAGTGTTGTGGATGTGACATGACATTTTGCGTTATGGATGTGACATATACAATCAGAGAATGTATTTGTTACCAATAATATTATAATATTTGAGTCTAAATGTAGGAAAATATCAGTCTATGCTCACGTTTTCTATAACATGCGTTATTGATGTGACCAAAAAAGGACACAGTTTTTGAGAGACAACATTTTAGGACTTCTGTGAATTAAAATGCACACATACCTAACAACTGGAGAAGGGATAACTCTTAGAACCTAGGTATTGTATACAGTAGTTATTATATAGTTATTACATTTTCATGTGCCCATTTATGGGGACTATTGACCATTATGGATGTGACAATTCTGTAAGCGGCACTTACCTGACTATGGAAAAATATGCTTTAAAAATTAAAAATGCTGTAAAACCTTACCTCTATTTTTTCATGGTAGGGTTGACATTTTCACAGAATTGCCCAAATCAGATAATTGTTGATATGTATTAAGAATTTAGAGAGATACAATTTTGGATTATTAATGTAATGGCAAATCTGAATAACATAGATTGAAAATAGTTTAGAATGTATTATGCTTTCAGAAGAAACATCTGAGAATCAGAAGATGTTTTGAACTATATTGCTGTCACTTTTTATTTCCTACACTGTAAAAATAATATTGTAAAAAACAGACATTTCTGGCAGCTGGGGCGCCTGGAATATTCCGTAAAATAAATGTTTTTTTTAGTGTAAAACATGTTTCCCATGTCTTTTTCTGTAATTTACTGTATTTCAAAAATACGTGAAAATTTAGCTAAAAAACTGTAAAATCTGTAAAATGACAGTTTGTTTTTACATTATACGTAAAAATAATGCATTACATTATAACAGTACAATTATGTTTTTTACAGTGTACTGTATGGGAAGATTCGTAAAACCCTTTGCTTTCTTATTATAGTCATTTCTTAGATTTAAATGGGTTTGAAACACAAAGTATCCCCTGACAAACCCCCTAATCATTTTTGAAGCACAAATCAAAATGATAATTTATTTAACTGTACAAATCACCTAAAACCATACTGAAATGAACCTAAAACCCAAATAAACTGTGATGTTATCCCACAAAGCAATGCTTATATTTTACACAATTCATGTAATTTCCTTTGGCCTTCTGTGTGTTGGGATTTTCCTTCTGAATAGAGCTTTTCTACTGTCTAGTTTCGTTAATAAGACTGAATTGTGTCAGGAACAGTGGCATTAGGAATTTTCGTTGTTGCTCAATGTACACACGAGCTGAAATTTAATGAAGCCAACAAACCGCTAAAATACACCACAAGACTCTTACAATGTAATATACATACTGTATCTTCAAATACCCCATTCATCACCCCGTTTAAACACGTGTAGCTGTATAAAACATGTCAACCAACATTTCACTCAGTGAATAAAATCCTATGTTCCTTCAATTTTTTGACTAACAGCCGAGATGGTCGTAGAACAGCCAGGAAAGCAGCACAGGTGTAAATGGACTAGGAGTTCCATTAACGTGGCTTTTTTTGGACGCTGTTTTTGGTCTTTCTGCCACGGCTAACCACTTAGCAGGTGTTGCTCATCATTAGTAGGCAGAACATGCAGTTGCGGTCGGTGGCACGTGGATGAAGCCAGATTCTCATCCGTATGTGGACCAGACTGCGGTTTCGAAGAATACAGACAAAAACATCACAAACCAAACAGAGGGGTTCGAAAAGTTGAAATATATTAAATGTTGTATTTTGCGACAGGTTGAGAGAAAAAAGGTATGTTAATGTGACATAGTAAGACATGGGGTATAATCAGAACGTTACAGGAAGTCTGTTATGCTAAATGGTGAATTGAGCACTGGATCTATTTGCATGTCAGAGCCATGGAACCTATTTTTTCTCAGATTTTGACATTGAAATGTAAAAGCAGATGATTTAAATGTCTTATGTAAACAACATTGCTATGTGAAAAGTAGGGTCCTATGATTTCCGCGATGATACAAAGATTGGAAATCAGGTTCAACGTTACATTGTTCATTCTTTTCAATAAGACTTTTTGTTTATATCATTTAAAATGACCTTTTCACATAAATCCAATTCCTCGTAGTCGCGTTTCAGTCATTTAGAGATCCGTACGTCATAACAGGAGTACAGACGGATGCAGGAAATGCTGTGTTAACTCAACAATAACATTAATACATAACCTGTAGATACAGAACATTAAAACTGTACTGGGCCTTAAGCTGAGGAATAAGTTAATGTACCATGTGACAGTACCAAGGGATAAAAACATCTTAATAACACTCAAGTCCCTAATATTTCCATTTGTTTGGAGGACTTTAAATGATGATGTCCAGTCACGTGGGGAGCATAGGGAGGAAATGAGTGGATGGATGTCTTCGTCTAGCTTTGTGTCCTCTCCGCGGTTTCCCTCTTCCGTTGAGCGAGACGAACATCTGCCTGCCCTTGTGTCTCCAGCGCAGGGAGGCGTACGTGTTGTAGCCGTTCTCCTCGATGCGTTCTTTAAACTTGCAGCTGGGGTTGTATCTGACCTGCAGCGAGTTAAATGAAGAGGGAAGGTGAGAAAACACTATTAAAAGCCTTCAGAGTCATTGCCTGATGCAGAGGTCTTTGCCTATAATAAGCCCATTTTGCTCTCCGTTTAATCTCATTCTTGTCAAGGAGATAATAAAGTAATCTCATCTGTGATTTTTCTTACTTATAGGCGCTCTCGAAACTTAAAAATGAGAAAGATGGTCCTGACTGAGTCAGCTTTCTCGGATGAGCCTGAGGTCCGATAAGATCGCTTTGGAATGAGTAAATGTGACTAATATTCATTTCTGCGTAATTCTGCGAGGGTTTGAAACGAAGGGTGCTTTGGTCTTGAGCGATTCCCAAGGTCTGTCATGTTTACTTGGGGGATCGGAGGAAAGATGTGGCCATCTGTAAGTCATCTTATCATGGCTGGGTGACAGATTGCCAGGTTGAGATTTCTCCGAGAGCAGTTAAAGCACTCAGACACCATGCAAATAGGCGTCAAACAACAAGCCACAAACAACTGTCTGATGGCACGCACTTACTTCATGAGAAAAGTAAAGCGCAGCAGACACGGGTTGAGTTCAATTATTACATAAAATTACCAAATATTATTAAATGATGATTCCTCACTTATATTAGATTAGAAGTCTTTGCAATTGCAAAGATTTATCTCATTTTTATCTTTCATTTCGTCCCCTCTGGGCATGTTATGGGATGTACCTACCGATCCGAAGAGCGTGCCTTTTTTGGACATGGCGAGGTACAGACCGGTGCTGACAGATTTGATGGCGACAACTCCCACACTGACAGATCGGATTTCCATCAGACCTGAAGAGCAGAAAACAAGGAACAGAAGTCTAGTTTAGATGGGGGGGTTCTCTATCAAAAGCCGCTCTATCATTGCTGATTAGAAAACCAGGCATCCATATGCTCAAGGGATGGGTTTTATTTTCCCAGGACGCTACAATAGGCCATTTAGAATGACGTTTTTTTTTGTGAGGTCATCAAGCACAACCTAGTTTTAGACATTGGGTTTCCTTGGAACCAAGTTGTCTGCCATTTAGACATATAGTGAAATAAAGTAGGGCTGTCAAACGATAAATCGTGATTAATCGCATCCAGAATAAAAGTTTGTGTTTACATAATATATGTCTGTGTACTGTGCATATTCATTTCGTATTTATATTATACACATACATGTATATGGGCCATTCTACAGAATTCATGCAAACTGCTGTCCCACATAAAAAAACACATTTAAAAAGCATTCAAGTATTCAAATCTTAGTTGTTTACGAAGATCCTTCTATAATCTTTCGAAACCCACAATAATAGTTATAATATCAGTTAGCTTAATATAAATAAAATCATCATTTATTGGGTATTTACAATTGGAGATGGGTGTCCCAAACCCCTAAATTTCAACTTATGAAAATTATTAAAAAATATTTGTAGAATTTTTTTTCCATTGTTGTTTTTAAAAATATCTTTTTCTGATGTTTTTAAAAAAGTGAAGTTCAAAAAAATATTTATTTTATTTTTAAATGATTAAACTATGTAAAAATGTGTCCAGGATTTTCATGTCACTACCAAAACAGGTTTTAGTCCATTGGCTGAGACTGGTTTTAGCCACACCCCTACATTTTTTATCAAGAATCATTACTGTGTCCCTCTCTCTAATAGCTACATGGTGAGTAGATCAGTCTTATCATTTTGAAGTAAATGTGTTCAAAAGTCTGAAAATCTGTGTGCAACTTTAAGGAACGTCACTACCAAATATCTTTTTTTGCAATTAAGCAAACTTTTTTGGGCGTTATTCCATAAAATGTAGTTTTTATGTGTGTACATCTGTTCAGAACTGTGCTTGCAAACCATGTGCTGATTAGCATCTTTGAGCTATTCAAAAATTGTCACTACCGAAACAGTCATGACCGAAATGTATCACTGGGTATCATTGTTTCGGTAGTGACAAAAATTGTTTCGGTAGTGAGAAAAGGGGACACTTAATCCTTTATTCGGGGAAATAAACAAAATTCTGTACAGTTATGCAAATCATTAGTATTTTAGTATGTTTTAGTAATGATATAGTATATGAGCTGTAGGTTTTCTATTAGATATTTACTGTCAGGTGTGTTTGCTATATGTGCTGGCTGCGTATGTGCAACATAGTTAGTTATTTGTATTAACATAAAATGTTGAAAGTCTGATTCAGCTGTGCAAATTAAATATTGTGATCACTACCAAAACATTATCATCACTACTGAAAATGTGTGTCACGACCGAAACATGGGATGTTTTGTCAAAAATAAAGTATATTAAATTATCAACTAGGATGTTATGATAGTGTATGGTTCAATGTATAAACTAATGAATCCTTAACTTTGAAATCAGTATCATCAATTTCATGCCTTTGAATGTGCCTTTTTAATTGGATTCAAAATACAACAAATCTCATAAATTACACTTGAAATATTGTTAAAATTGTAATTATTATGTGGAAACAAGTAGATTTAAACGAAATCGTAATATGTAAATATAATCCTTCTTATTAAATTATATATTATTGTGTTTCATTAGTGACAAAATTTGTGGAGAGGAAGAATTTTCCAAAACTTTCTGAAATTACAATATGAAAATTAACAATTACTAGAAATGTGTAACTTTGATATTATACAATTTGCATATATAAAAAAATTCTGGGGAAAAAAATTCTAAATGTTTCCAACTCTGTTTTTGCACCAATTCTGTAGAATGGCCCATTTATATTTAGGACACATTTAGATGTATTTATTTATACTGTATATAAAGTTTTTAAATTTTTCTTAAATATATGCATGTAAGTGTATGTTCCTATAAATACAAAATTAATATGCACAGTACACAGACATATTATGTAAACACAAACTTTTATTCTGGATGCGATTAATCGTTTGACAGCCGTAAAAGCAAAAATATCTAGAAATCTTCAAAACAAGATCAATTTTCTGCTTGAGAAGCAACACTAAAGATATTCAGACTTGTTTTTGGAGAATATATCTTGGAAATAAGTGTATTTTGTGCTACTGCAGTGGAAGATTTTCACTTGATTTCACTCTCTAAAATGTGCTAGTGAAGTAAGCCAAAATACACTTTTATTTAAGATACATCCTCTAAAAGCAAGCCTGCTATTTTACGGGAAAACTTAAGAAATACTCACTTAAAACTCATAAGGAATTCATTGTTGCAGTGCAAATGCAATAACGAATGACACTGACGTTCGACATTCTCTGTCACAACTTTTAAGCTTGTAAAACTCAACTTAGAAAAAAGACAGCTAGGTGGCTGTCTATAATACTGTACAGGGAAACGGTGCAGACAAATCAGCTGTTGGCTTTGGAGGACGACTGTAAACACAGTAACACATCGAGGTGCTGAATGAGATGTTGACCGAGCGCCAGTTGGGAAATGAAGACAGAAAACACAGGAACCACAGGATGTGGGCTCAGCTGAACACATGCATTGCAGGTGTCAAGCAAAAGAACTTAGGGCTGGATTTTCGGTTCTCTTCAGCCGTGACTGTAATAACCCTCGGTTAGGTATGAGCAGGTGGAGCTGTTTGGAGGTAGTTTCCCGGACAGAGCTTAAACATAGTCCCAGACTAACTTAAATGTAAGAGATGTCTTGATCAAAAATAACTTGAACTGACATATATTGTACATGCCATGTATCATATAACATAAAATATGGCCTGGTTTATCTAATCCCTGTCTGGGAATCCACCCCACTGACCGTTGTTTGCAGCTTTGTGGATCTACTTGCTGAACAAAATCTATAAAAAAATCATACCATCTTGTTATTGTAAGATTTTTTTGAAGGCCAATATCTGGTGAGGGACGCATCCAAGCAGCACATAAGACATCCGGCCAGTCTCCCGAATGCCTGGAGCTCACATTGAGCTTATGAGGAACGGTCCAGTCAAATGAAAAGTTCCAGTGTCTAATTTTCATTATTAACAGGTTCTGTTCGGATGTGAAAGCCTGCCAGGTTTCCAGATATTAAAAACACTATATCTGACCCAAAGATGCTTTTCTTAATTAATCCTCTATGTTTTTGTATGAAGATTTAAGCAACTTTGCTTAGTCTTTCTATTGTGTCTATTATTTGAGCCAGCAGATCCACAATTGAGAAAATCCTGAGGATATGCAGTGAGTATTTTTAAATCCAAAATTATTCAAGCTCTTGACACTTGACCAAACACCTACAAAGCCAGGAAAGACCTTTATTAATCGTTATACCTTTTGAAAATGTCCTCTTTTGTTTTCTAAGCTCACAGTCTCTGGAGTGCACAAGGTATTCATATTTTGTGGAAATGTCCAGTTGGGCACAATAAAAAATGTGGGTTTTCTAAAGTCCCACTATTTGCACAAATCACAATTTATAAAGCTCTAAATACGATTACATATTTAAAATGATCGTCACATCTTTGCTTGTTTGAGTTTCCACCATTAATATTTACAATGGACTTGCAATGGATAAGCAAAATCCAGGTTTCTACAGACGTAGTCAAGTTAAGTCTAGCCATTCTCTCCATCTCATATGTAACGTCTAAAAGCTCTTCACATGGTCTTTACTCTTTCAGTTTTGGCCCTAATCTCACAGCCTTTACTTCTTGGAAGTCAGCCCACCTTCAGATCATTCGGCCTTTTTAACATTGAAAGCAAATCTTAAAAAAAGCATAAGCTCTTCAAATGATTCCTTTGTTGGAATCATCGTTAGGTGAGAAGGAGTAGAGACTGGGATGTCGAATCTGGTAATAAGGAGAACCAGGGTGGATGTCAGGAGGTTCCAAAAATCGTGTTTCCTTCAACTGCCCCTTTGCTCCCAATAGGCTTTGTTACCTACCTGAGATTTGGAAGCTGACAAGCTCTTAAATAATGACCCGGCTTTTGTCGCAGCGAGGAGAGATCCACCCACATCAATTAAAAGCGAGGGAGGGGGAGACGGAGTGAAAGATGGAGCTAAGTTTCTGTGCTTTTTAAAGAGGGTCTTTAATTTCCCAGGTCGCCCCCTCTAGTAGCCCTCTCTGGCCTGACGCCCTTTCAGGAGAAGGCCTGGGAATCTCTTGTCCCTGGCCGGGTGCTTGTAGTTGATTGACGTACCTTTTCAATTTTTCCACAGTTTGCTTTTTTCTTTAAACGTAGAGGGTTTTGATGTTGTTTTTGTCGTATTCTTTCTTTTCATTTTCTGCAACCTTTTCATGCAGGGTCCTTATTGCTGTGCCTAATAGCCGTGACCAGCACCTTTGATCAGTTCGGACTCCTCCTAGACGCATTGAGGACACTGAACTCCAGGCCTATGTGTGTGGTGAGCGTTCAAATAAGCCCACCCCTGTAACCAACCTTTTATACAGCTTGAGTTTCAAGTGGTATAAGCCCTCTGCCCTACTTTTTGACCACATTAACCTCAAAATCTCATTCGCTTTACGCTGTACCTTGGGAAAGCAGTGTTATCTCTGTTTCCATCACCTTCTGTACATTTAAGATACACACTCTAGAAACCTCGGATGTCCGAATTTGTTCTTCAGGAAATGGAAAAAACACTGTACTTTGTAAATGATTACATACTTGTTTTGTTGAAGTTGACAAGCACTTTTTAATACTTTTATTGGTTAGATATTTTCAAAACCTAGTGACAAACATAAAGGGTGACTAATAATGATGATTTATGGCAAAAATATATAAAAAACACGAAATGTGGAGATACAAGGTTTCAGAAGGCCAGCAGCTATACTGTATATTACAGTAATAAATTTATTGCAACTTCAAAATTACAGTTACGCATTTTGTACAATTTTTTGTACAATTTGGACATCATATCTAAGTCATTTTTGACAGCAAGTTCACCAAAATTACGAAAAACATAACCTCCTTTTTCCACCTTTCAGTATTTTCCATATTCTTATGAGTACAACTGGGGTTAGTTCATTTTGCATTCATGTTAATTTCATGATGATTTTAATCCGTAAATTAATGTTTCTTTTCCATTTTTATTTCTCAATTTGAACCTAATGCCATTTTACGTTTTTGGCAAGGCTTACAGTCAAGTCCATGTGTGGTCAAACACCCTCACCTGTGTGCAGGGTTATGAAATTTACGAGCTTATTAACAGCCGAATGATCCAGAGAGCATTCCAAAGAGCAGCTACCCGGGGCCAGCTGTGAAGCTCTGGAAGCATCTGTACCCGCACTGGAAAACACTGTTTGCCTCCTTATGCAGAACACACGTGCATAAGGTGGGATTGTGAAAAAGACCCCGTAACCTTAGCAATACTCTCCTTTCATACTTATGTCACCTGTTCGTGCGTCAGCATTTAATGCAGCTTTCCGGCTTGGCTTCGGGTTTTGTTATTCGAATGATGCAAGTCATTCATCCACTTTGAATGATTCTCATGTCATTGATCCCACGAGACCCTACACGGCAATTAACATAACTTACGGTTGTTATTAATGTAATGAATGTCAACAGCTAAGCTATTTATAATACCGCTTCCTGCAAAGAAGTCTCAAAACAAACGCATCGTGTATAAACATGCATGGAAAACAAAATGGCTGCTCACTGCGCAAAGTATGCTGGAACAGTGTTGGCTAAATTACTCATAACTTAAAAGGAGGGTTCACCCCCCAAAAAAAATTGTCATCATTTATTCACCCTTATGTAATTCAAAACCTGTATATGACTCTTTCTTCTGTGGAAAACAAAAGAAGATATTTTGAGAAATGCTTTAGTGGTTTTGTGTTCATACAATGGAAGTTTTCTTTTGTTTTGTTTTCTGTTGAAGAAAGAAAGTCACACAGGTTTGGAATGACATGAGGGTGAATAAATCATGAAAGTCATGCTAGGTTATTGAAAAGGTAGTCGGTAAAACACTAAAAGTTGCTAACTACACTGAACCTATTTTAGGAAAACTCTATCCCACAACAATAAGCAATTCATAAAAAATAAACATAAAAAATAAATAAATAACAATAAATGTTGAGTTTGTGAATTATCCATGTTAAATGGTTAATTTTAAATTAACAAAATGATTTAACCGAATGACTTTTCCACGCTACATATGAGAGCAAGACCCTGTGCAACACAATGCTACACCACTCCTTGTTAGAAAAAGGTTGTAAAACTGCTATTGTCATATTACAAAACAATTTGGTAGATTCGCTAGTTGCTGATTTTCCCCAACAGTATGTTAGTGTTTAATGCAATGCATTCACTATCATGTTTGATTTTTTTTTCTGGTGTACTTGCATTTAGTAAAGTTGAGCATGTAAAGAAAGGACGTCGCTCAGGCAATTCTTTGCCTGGCCTGATTTCTCGTTTCGTTCCCACATTCTTGCCATCTCCAGGGGCCGGGGTGGTTGTGTTCAACTACGCTGCTCACTGATAACATCAGTCTTTCTCATCCTATTAGTCTGCTATCCATTGCACCAGATGGCTGCGTGTGAGGTAAACATGCTCTTTTTCACGATTAAATTGGTCGTTAAATAGATTTTTCGGCAATAGTAAGCCTCAGCAAGATGCCTTGTGGCTTTGGTGCAATTACTGAAATACACAAGACCCAACCTTTTTGAGGGATTCCTCAAGATTGTGTAATCCGATGTAATTATTTATTGTCGCACATGTACTTTGTTGATGTGCTGCAACATAATATGAACAATATTATTTCCGATAACATAAACACGATTTAGGACTGAACAGTTCACATAAACGTGATCAAATCTTCACCATGTTTTAATAAAATTTGATTTTTTTACTTTCATATGACATGTGTTGAAGTTAAATAACTTCCCAAGCATTTACTTTCCAGTCTCATAAATGTCTATTGGCTATAATCTGAAACATCTGTTTTAGACTTGGTCTTTACCTCTCACCATGTATTACATAGAGCTCAAGTTTTAAGCCATATATCACATTCGTTCAAGCTAAACTGAGTGAAAGAAAAATCAACTATATTCCATGTACCAAAGGGTCATGGTGGGAAAACTACAGTATTACAGTAACTACAGTAAAGATATTGGTATTTTCTTCATAGACTGGGCTATTTTCAATCCAGTGCTGGGTCAAAAAGGGATGAATCTAGCCAGTGGGTTGTAAATTAACCTATGCTGGGTTGTTTCAACCCAAAAAACTGGGTAGTTTTAACCCATTGTTGGGTCAAATATCAACATTTTCTTGGTTAACTTAACCCAACAGTTGGGTTTATCCTTTGTTGACCCAACACTGGGTTGAACATAACCCAACATTTTGTACTCTTCATATTAAACAACAAAACTATTGAGTTTGTATACAAACAGGTTTCTAATTCACTTCCATGTTTCATCTAAGAATCTTTTGAAATTTGCATGTGATTTGTCAAAGCCGACAAAAGCCAAAAGCTACAGTGGCGAGCCTGTAAATTTGAACCTCGAGCATCAAGACCCTTCTGTTCAGTTGAGAGTGCATTATCACACTCATTCGCCAGGACTGCACACTTGGGTGACGTTGCCTTTCGCACAATTCAGAGCTGTTAAAGTTTCAGGGGCCTGCCCTTGGCCTCATTCTGCCTTTATGGCTCGCTGAATGCAAGCTCTGGGGATTAGCCGGGTCCTTCAAAGGCCATAAGAGCCAGTGACATGTATCCCGTTACCCTCCGCACACAGAGAGACGGTCCAGGTGAGAGGCACAGAGGCCACGGAGGAGAGCAGAGGTCATTTAGGGACAAAGAGAAACTTAGTTAGGGCCCCAATGTCTCTCTGTCTGCTTGTCTGCCAGGTCTAAATTTACAGGCTTCGTTCTCATCGTTCTCAAAGGGCGTCATACGTATGAATCTTTTCGAAACTACAATTCATTTTTAAACAGATGTACAAAGTAGACTAAACTAATAACATACAGTAGGAAGCACTCTGCTATCTATCAAATATGGGTTTAAGGTTTAATTATTCACATTACAAATTATTTTATTTCTATACAGATCTTAGGTTTTTGATTTAAAGCAATACTGGGTATAGATTAGACTAGCCAAGCAACATTTATCACATTATGTAAATGTAAATATGGTATAAATGTAGTTTTAAGCTCCTCTAGATTCTATAGAAAGAGAGTTTAGAGATAAGAGTCACATCCCTGCCCAGTAGTCAAGGAAAGACAGATCCTCACAAGGCAGAGGAAGTCTTTCATTAGTCAATTACTGTCCCAGATAAAGAGGCCACTTCCAGAGTCAATGGACCCAGGGTCAGAGGCCACATGACATCAAGCCCTAAAACAAGATCCCAGAATGTCCAGTTCATCCACTGTTTAGTTCACAGAAGAGTAAAGTGAGACACTTTGAGCCGGACAGTTTACTTCATTAGCTTATCACCAGTCTCTTTAAGTCTTTAATGGTAGAATAAAGGCTTTGGCTATGTATGCAATGAAATACTATACTGTAGCTTTCTGCTTACTGAATACTACTGCCTAGCGTTTTGTAAAAGCTATGAAACAGTATTGTTTGTCACATAAACACCTCATGTTTGTTGTGTTAAGTTGAGTGTAGTTATCCGCTTAAAATCAATTGTCATTTCAGATTTTAAATCAAATGCTTTGTTCAATATGTGTGGAAGTGCATGTAAAAAAACCTAGCTAATATTTTTCCATCACGCTTAAACGTTAAAGGTTGATGTAGAGTGCATTGCATTAGCTTCTATTCTTTTAAGTCAGTCAAGTGAGATTTGAACTTGTAGCTTATCGCAAGAAATATTCCTTGGAGCCACATCGGCTCATTTTAAGGTTGAATGCTAAGCCCTCCTAAATCTCAAAGCCTAGCATCCCCTCCGGTCCGCCGCGAGGACCGCCAAGGTGTGAGAGGTTAACAAGGACACGATCTGGTGTCTGTCCCTGTGAGGTACTTAAATGAGAGAGGTGGCACGGATATAAAGCAGACCCCCATAAATGGGTTTTTCTTTAATCATGGAGAAGGGTGTGCAGCAGTGCCTTCAAATCACGCATCACTTCCTTTGCCAGTAAGCGGCTAGCTGTTAATGGCCTGAACAGATAGTTAAAAGCTGATTCAAGGGCTACTCTGTGACTCAAGGCTTCTGTTGTTTTCCACACCCAGGACTATCAAAAGCCTGGGGATTAAGACTGAGGTCATTGTTGCGAGGAGGTTAATTGCACGAGTTGCATGTGAAGAGATCCGTTTGCCTGCCAAGATGCAGAAATAGTTGTTCTGACTAAAAACAAGCTAGGGGACAAGAGCATCATCTTATGTGTGGTTTCTACTACCTCATCTCTGAACCACGTTATCCAGATTCTATCCGGAGAGTCTGGGGGGCTTAATTCCCTGTCACACAGAACAACGGCAATTATCTTAATCTAGCGCATAAATCAATTACATCACCAGTTCTTCTCTCCTCATCCAAACCACCTAAGAATAGCATCTGAGCTGCAAAGGTTGTGTTGCAGTGGCAACAGAGGAGACGGGATTTAAAACAGGGGTGACCGAGCATAAACGAGGATTTCCACTTGGTCAATCCAAAGCGGGACGTTTTCCATGGCTGGAGCTGGCTCTGCATTTCAAAGCACTGAAATGAGACGGAGCGAACAGGAAGCTGACAGGCGGCACAATGGGCCATCGGGTTTTTGTCAGATCTGTCAAATCGCTCAGCTAGAGAGGCCTTGACCTTAACATTATCCTCCACGGGGGATTTCTGGCCCTTGTCCACTCAACCCTGCTCACCTGAAACTTTGCAACCGAAACGAGCGGAGCGAAGAGTTAAGCCGGGGTCCAAAATAAACATGCGCCAAATGAGAGTAAAAGTTGGCTTGGGCGAGTTAATAAAAAATTGGCCAGTTACTTTATAAAGGTATTGAATGGTTTCATATACATGTATAATGATTTATTTTTTGGCAGGTGTAACAAAAAAGTTAACTTCAAGAGGTTCATCAGTCAATGAACTCGATGTTTTACTAGCAGACAGCTGAGCTGTGCTTTTCTTTCAATATCAAAGGTTAGACTGTCGAACTGCTTGTAAATGTACGCTATGTGATGTAATGTATTTGACTTAGAAGACTTAAGACTTCTTAATTTAATCTTTTTGCTTTCTAGAATAAGAAATACAGATAGCCCGCAGGCCAGTCTAGCCACTTACTTTACAAACAATCCCTATAATCCAAAAGCTTGTCAGTACAGTATCAACAATCAGTAAATGTCCTTGTAAGCAAACACATCCAGTTTGCACCAATTATGGGTCAGTTCCTACATGATGATGATGGCAATGTCCTTGCATGTCACACCGGGACAGCATATTTCAGCGGATCATAATTACTTTATTTCTTTAGGTGGTGCGATAAAGCTGTTGAAATATTTAGTTCATTTGGCTAACCTTCAGAGAGACCCACCTGTTTTTGTTTGCTGATTGATGGTTTGTTTAGACCAAAAATGAAAATTCTGTCATCGTTTACTCACCCTCAAGTTCCAAACCTGTATGAACTACTTTGTTCTGCTGAAAACAAAGGAAGATATTTGGAAGAATGTTAGCAATTTTCAGTTCTGGGACATCATTGACTACCAGTACAAAAAATATTGTAAATACTGAAAATCAACTAACAATTATCTTTCTTTGTGTTCAACAGAACAAAGAAATGTATACAGGTTTGGAACAACTTGAGGGTGAGTAATTCATGACAGAATTTTCATTTTGGGTGGAGTATCCCTTTAAGCACAATAAAATAAAATCAATATCTTAGTCATACTTTGTAGTATGAAACTTCAGTGATATACTCACTCTTATGGAGTAAACTCTGCTACCATGGACATAACTGTTTGCTTTTTATTGTTATTTGTTGTTGGGCTGTTTTATACCAGTTGTTTTGTAACTATAATTACATCTGTCAGAAAATGTGAAACACACTTCCAAAAGACATGTGTCATCATGCCAAATTAATAGTCATTACCCTATAACAGACTATAAAATGAATGCATCTTAATCAAATCTAACATAGCCTTTGTATTTGAAGTGATCAAAGTTCTATAACAAGTTCTTTAACAGCATGTGCTGCATGCCTTAATGGGATAGTTCACCCAAACATTTACTCACCCCCATGTCATTCCAAACCTGTGTGATTTTCTTTCTTCTGCGGAACACAAAAAAAGATATTTTGAAGAACATTGGTACAGAAAAAAGACTACAGGTTTTGAACAACATGAGTAAATGATGACATACTTTTCATTTTGGGGTGAACTATCCCTTTAAGGATCGAAATCTCAGGCTGATGAAGGTACAACAGGGTGGAACTGACTTCAGTGACAGAGTAAGACTTTTATTGCTGTTTTTACAACTCAGTCAGCTGTGTCACAGTGAAATCCGAATAGAAATGTATCACACTGGGCGTGTCACATTCTTATCCTGCAATATTTTAAGGATCTATAGATTCAAGGTCTGATTAGAGATTTAACATAAACTTGTAATTTCTCAGGGGCTCACTTTTATTGACTGATATATGATTTTAAATGACTAATACCGTGAATGCAAGTACAAAAGACACTAATAAACACAATAACCATTCCAAAGGGAGTCTCATTCCAGACTATGAAAAATCGGTGTAATAAACCTGTTTCTACTTTTGGTACTTATCCCAAAATGTCAACCACATTATAATAGACAGCCGAATATTGTGCAAATCTCAAAATGTCCCCTAACAGTCGCTCAGAGGCCAATATTATCCGAGTCTACAAGATACACTGTCCATGTCAAGCCAAGCTTGAGGGTGAACAGCTGTAATCAAAAGGTCAATTCAGAACAGATAAAATCCCATGAGAGTGCTTCAAGTCGGCACAGCCCAGTGCCTGAACCGGGTCACAATGAGACCGAGTCTGTCTGTCTGTCTGTCTGTCTGTTTAATTTAGCCTTCGAGCTGAGAGAGGTGGACCGTGTTGCCTTTGGCAGATGTTAGTCAGCATATGCAGCTCCATGAGCGAGCCAAGCTTTGGGTTCCCAACTGATCTAATTAATACTTGTTTTACGTCCCTCGTAAAAGGTTAGAATAATAATAACAGTGCTAATGACTTCTCATTAAAGGTGCAGTTTGTAACAATTTTGCAGTAAAATATCCAAAAACCACTAGGCTAGTGTTATATATTTTGTTCAGCTGAGTACTTACAATATCTCAAATGTTTCCAACTACTTGTAAATCGTGAGAAAATCGCCACTCTAAACAGTGACACGGGGCTGTGCAGTCGCCTGTCAATGGCGTCATATCTGCGTTCCCCTTTGTTACCGCCTTTACTGACGTAGAAACCGCATGACAACAGTGTCGTGGACAAAAGCGGAAGTAGTGTCTAGCGTCTAGCAAGCCACTAGCTTTTTTCGAGCAGTGGACCAAAATTATTCGCAACATTTATAAAACTTTAACTCATATGCTAACATGATTTCTCGTTCCCGTCTGATTGATGGCCATCAGTGGTGGAGTTGAAGACAACAGATCCCATCATTCCACGCTCCATCACAGCGTCATCAAGCTACGGCATTGTTGTTGTTTTGATCGTGCTTTTGATTTTTACAAACTGCACCTTTAAGGCCTCAGGGTCAATTTTCTTTAAACATTACATAAGCAGAGCGAAACCTGCTAAACTGCGAGTCTGTCCGTGGATAAATGCATTAGTGGGTAAATACAGTACTCAATCTATACTTTTAAATGTAAATATCGCTGCTGTCCTTCTCGAACTTCGTATATTTTGTGAATTCATTTTTTTCCAAATCATTATTTATAAGTCACTCTTCATGTTTGTCACTGTGTTCTGCAAATATCTAACCATTAAAAAAGTATTAAGTGCTTGTCAACTTTGACAACACAGCATTTAATAATTTAAGACAGTGGTTCTGAAACTTTTAAATTGTAAGGCCCCTTTGTGTAGAGTGCTTCGCTTTGCACCCCCCCCAAATAAAAATGTATAATCTTAAACTTAGAATTTTAATTGAACAAAAATATATTCAGTTATACAATGCTGGAACATCAATACTTTTGGTTGGTGGTTTTATTTTTCTGATGTTGGATTCATATATGATTCATTACATTTCATAAAATGCCACAAAACATGTGGCCCTCCTGGATCTATCTTGGCACCCCCCAGGTGGCCACGGCCCCCAGTTTGAGAACCTCTGATTTAAGAAATACAGTTTTTTTCTATTTCCTGAAAAATTTAGACATCCGATGTTTTGGAAGGACAGAGACGATATACAAAAGAGTGGATGTTTTTGTCATCGTCTCATCTATATTGACATTTGACGTTCAATGACTTGAGTATGTGACTGAATCAGTTACAAAAGTAACCCTGTTTACCCAGTAGTGAAGTGAACCCAAACAACGAATAAGGATGAAATAACATGAGCTGCGTGGTAACCGTCAATGACATTTCAACTCGTTGAAACAGAAGAGGTTACAAAATTAAGGCAATTTTGGGGTTTCTCTCTTAGAATGTTTGTCAATTTGTGTCTTTTTTACGACAGAACACCTGGCAAGAGGACGTCCAGCATTTTCTTTCTATACTCTGGACCACTGTCCATCGGAAGGATTAAAAAGGATGGATTTGTCGGGTTTTCTTTTTTCCTGGCACCAAAACCTCCAAGAGGCCCCCACAGGCTAAATGTAAGCAACATTCCTAGACTTTCCAGAAGCGTCTGGAATCACCTAGCACCCATGTGCCCTTACCGCTCAACTGTCACAGAGATCAGGATCACTTAGACACTTATGAAAGCTTATGAAAGTATAACCGCTCTCTTTCAGTTAACCATAACATGTTTGTTTAAGGTAGACAAGAATTTTACAATCCCATCCAATTTCGAAACTTTTGGATGACAATCAAGACAATCCTTTAATCCCTTTTCTGAATTCAGCATTCTGTATTTTGATACATGTGTTTAATAAGTGAGTTGTAGCAAAAATGGTTATTTAAAACATGTTTAATTCTATGAAACTGGCATATAACAACTAAAAGAGCTGAGCTGATATGAGGCTTCAGTGATGAATATGACAGTATGTGAATTCATGTTCACCTCCCATGATTCTGCATGGGTTTACAAGCCAACTTTCAGTCGCACACAATCTCTCCTCTGTGGCCACTACAGGCGTTCATGGACTGACAGTCTCTCTTTTTGAAATATGTTTTAAATAATTCCACAATATATTCAGAACGGGTGGATGATTTTCTTCCCGTGACTCGGGTCCAAGCTCAACACACCTATGAAATCACGGCAAGGGAACACGGTAACATCTAAAGTGAGATGCAGAAAAGCGAGGGGAAACTTGGTAAACATGACACAACTCTTGTAAATACAGGCGAGATGGAAGAAGGAGAGCGAAAGAAAACGGGAGATGGGGGAAAAGGCCTGGCAAACTGCAAAGTGGCTATATTTTAGCAAATGTGACTTTTCTGATTATCCCCGTCGCATGACTTTATTTCCTTAAGCGGCATGTTGTTGCCTGGACTCAAGTCAAGCATTTGATGTCCTCAACCACATACGCCCAAGACTTCAACGGCATTCTGTTCAAAGCCAAATGTTAAGGGAAAAAAGAGCTAAGCTGGTTGTGTCTGCCAGCAAAGTTTTAGAAGTACCTGCAACATTAAAAGTGAAAAAGAAAACAAACTTGGCTTGGCGAAATCCTACAGCGGGATTCACATAAAATATTGGGTTAAGATGTATTTGTTTTCTTATTCACAAACCCACTGCAGATACAGTATCAAGTGGTGGTTGGTACTGTAGATAGTCTTGAGTGCAGTCTTAATGTTTTTTTAAAGATAATTTGACAGAAAAGTAGATATAGCTGTGAATAAGTCCAATTTCAGTCAATTGGCATCAATATAATGAAAAGGTTTTCAAAGCTAGTTTGTGGTTAGTTAAGCTTCAAAACCGTTTGCACAATTTTGGGAGCCTTTTCCTCCAGGGTTCTTAATATTGTCCTGACTCAATCAGTGCTATCTGACATCAGCATCCAAACAAATGAAACTTGGGATGAAAGCAGCATGTCTTATATTCTTATGACAGACTCCTCAGAAGAAAATGAAAGAATGAAGTTTCATTGAAAGTAATTGCAATGTGTACCATTGCATACAATAACACTGATGCTATGAAATCTTAATGATATTTTATTTTCCTATTTCTCTAAAAAAATCTTTAAAACAGGATACATTTTCTTCATAAGCAACAGTGCATAATTATGCTCTTTTTTTAAATAACATACATAAATCAAATAAAAAAAGATAAAATGTTATTATTTTTAAGAAAATATCTCATACATTAATGCTTCTTTAGTAAATGTATCTTGTTTTATGTAATTTTAGATATGTTTATATCTAAAACACTCTTTGTGTTCAATACAACTTCCATCCCCCTTTGATTTTCACCCCATGCATTCATTCTTCTCTTTAGTGCTTCACATGGAAGCCCTTCTCTCCCCTCAGCTGTTCCAGTCTGCATTTCGCTGGGATTAATACAATATTTTCCTACCTCAATTAGCCAAGGGCCCGTTGACTAATTCCAACTGTTTTTGCACCTGAGAGTTTGGGAGCGAGAGTTGGAAAAAGTGAGAGGGGCTGTTTGGGCAACGCAGCAGTGTTGACGGACGCTGAGGGCTAAGCAGAGGGCAAGGTGGACGGCGGCAAAGCAATACTAACATGATCGATGTATGCTTTTGAATTGGAGAGCTGGCTTGAGTTGCCACAAGTTAGAAAATATACAATAAGTGTACTAAGTAAACATTTTCTGAGAGCTGTCAAAATACTTGGCTTTGTTTTGTGCATAGATGTAGTTCTGTTATAAATTTGGTAAATGCAATCATGATACCTGTATTTTGAAGCCCTATTTTTTATTTAGAGAGAAAGTTAAAATAAGCTAAAATATTTCTACTAATGTGAATCCTGGATGGCAGTATCGGGATATTTGTTGAGTCTCATAAATGTAGGATATCTTGCTGTGAGAGGGACACGCTTTGCAAAAAACGAACTTAATTCAGTATCAGGAAATGAGAGGATGGTAAGTAAATGTGAAGCAAATTGCCTCTGAGGGCTGCACAATTTCAACCAGCTGTACCAAACACAAGCATTCTAAGTTGATGTGACACAGACCTGGAAAGAAACTCATAAACAATGTCATGCAACAGTTCAATCTGCACAGTGGTATTAATGCACACATTTACACAACAAGTCATCCTACTGTGATCTCTACAGTATGACCCAAATCTGATCATAAACATACTGGAAAAATGCAATGGGAGGTAGTGTCAAATGGCATTCTGGGAGCCATTTTATGTGGAACATGCGATTAACTTGATGACATGCACATCTGGGCGATTTATTACCATAAGCTTTGTAGAGACCGACTGCACCTGCTATTTCCAAATGTTCTCCACAAACATGTTCTGTTCTGACACTTTTCAAAGTGGAACTACAATATGAAAATAAAGTGCCTAACGCAAGATGGTTATCTTAAATACACGGTCCCCTTTTAGGATAATTTGAGACCATACATACATTGCAATCCTTAAACTGGTATTTAGTCTTACAAATGGCTCACAGTGACTTGCTGCAATAAAACGTTTAAAGTGGCCTTCACCTTCATCTGAACTTCAACTTCTCTTCTTCGGTGTTATACATCCTACCTAGCAACACTTTTGCACACACCCCAAACAAAAAAGTCTGGACACAAGCCGAGATCGAGGAATCCCGAATCATAAAACTTCCATAAAAGGTCAAGTGACAAAGATAATGATGACAAGATCATAAAACAAAGCCTACAACATAACAAGCCCCACTCCCTTTCCGTAGGTAAACTTAAATGGGCGTCTACTCACTGTCAGCGTAATTCTTCCGACGGGTGCCGTCCACCTTGCCCGTTTTGTCGATGCAGAGAAAAAACTTGTTGGCAGAATAGAGGCGTCGCAGGCGGACGTCACCCTCTAGGTGGTTGTAGCTGCGTGCGTGCCGCTCCAGAGTCCACGAGCAGTTCGTGCCCTGTGCCAACGCCTGAAGGGGGTCATGCCCCTGCGCAGGTGGGCAACCTCCGAGAGCAGAACAAGCCAGAAACAGCACGGACAGGCATACCAGGGGAAAAGGATAAGATTGAAGTGGCAACCCGGGGAGGGCTGACCCAGCGGAGGTGAGGTCGTAGTAGAGACCAGGAGTGGTGCGTGTCCATTTGCACATGATGGGTCAGGCTCCCAATATGCACCTTGCGCAAGTAGTCGGCATGATGCTGGTCTTCAATGGGCAAACTGCCTCACACAGACCCTGTAAGCGGGAACATGGGATGAGGGGATAGCAGATCCTTGAGACAGGAGTCATTCAAACAAAGCGTAGACAACGTGACCGACTTCAAATGATTGCTGGTCTTGATATCCGCTGCCGGTGTCTCCTGCCAGTCTTCCTTTTCAGGATGATGACTCAAAACTTTGCAATTCCATTCCAAACAAACATCTCAATCTTCTCGGAGGGTTCAGACAGCGTCAAACTTGATTGAGCTGTGGAAGCCTGTGTCCTGTGTGATGGCTGCACCTTGCAGGGCTCTGTCCTCTCAGCCGGGGGCAGAACAAGGTGAAATGTGAGGCTGCCTGACCTGTGCCTGTGAATGAGCTGAGTGAATGAGCGTATTTAAATGAGTGTGTGTGTGTGAGAGAGAGAAAGCTTCAAAGAGGAAGTAAAACTGCAGACAGAAAGAGACGGAGAGGATAAGATAGAGGTGGCGGTGAGAGCAAGTCTGGCGGACTGAACGAGGCAGTAAAGCTGTAAATCGGTGTCTTTCTCTCTCTCACTCTCTGTACCTTGGAGTCTGCCTGCTGTTTGGTGGGGTGGCTCAGCTCTTTCCTTTATTTTATTCAGGGCAGGGCTTGCATCTGGGGGACTGAGAGTAGATGGGTGGAACCTGGATTATTCATAGTCACTTTAAATGTCACTCTTAATATTGGTTTATTGTAGTGTTATTCCCTTTAGGAAAATGATAATCTGTTGGTGTGCCAGTGTTGGGAATGCAGAGTATTGAATAAATATGTGTGTAGCACAAACAGAGCCATATCGATTTCACGTCCTGTCTTTATTTTGGCAGGCGAACTTAAATAAATGGTGTTGCCATCCCAGTTCTTTTACAGATCTGTCTTTGGAGGGGTTAACCATCCAGTAAATGACATACATTTTAAAGCGGGGAACTAAAGTTACAGACTTTACAACCACTTAAAATTGTTATAAATTTAAGTGGCAAATATACAGCAGTCCTATTGACCTACAGTATATGAGAGTTATTGGCTTTTCCAATTCATCATTTTATCCCACTTCTGACCTGGTGAATATATCTCTGAAATATCATCCAGGTACGTCTGGAAGTCCAAAATAAATTACACTCTAAAAAATACTGGGTTATTTTTCAATCCAGCGATGGGTCAAAAAGCGACAAACACAACCGTTTGGTTGGGTTGTAATGTTATGTAATGTATTTAATTTAATAACTCCAAAAATGTAATTTAATTTGTTTCAACACAAAATGCTGGGTTGTTTTAAGCCATAGTTGGGTGAAATATAAACCATTTTCAGGTTAATTTAAACCTTCGGCTGGGTTCATCCCTTTCTGTCCCAACTTTGGTTTGAAAATAACCAGTATTTGCAACTTGTTTGTACATGTCAATTCATGATGTTGAGCTTTACTTAAAAAATGGCATTCTACTGCACATTTGTCTAAAGTTTAAAGCATACTGTTGTTTTTAACCACATATGCACCTGGAAATTGTTTTGTGGATCCATAAAGTGGCACGATATTTTAGCACTCATGCACCAACCACCTGTGTTCGTGTACACTATCAAATGAAGTATTCTTTAAAGGGCTATAGTGTATGACTGTACTCATACGTAAGGCATACAAACCGAAGTGTACTTTTGGTTTGATTAAAGCTCTGTTCTGAAGAGGGACTAACACCCTTTTAAAAGACTTACCGTTTTAATGATGTGTGCAGCCTGGGGCAGAGCAGGGGGGTCAGGGAGTGAAAATGATCTTGAGGTGTGCATTTTACCAGGAAGAGACACAGTCATTCACACTTTGTAGCTAGTTAACTAACAGGTCTCTGAAGCTTTAGCAGTCATACTTGGCCTATAAAAGCATGTGGAGACAGCAGTCTGTTGCCTTTCAGCTTCCCGCAGTCATTCCCGTCTGCTTGGTCATATTGGCCTTTGGGTGTCCTGTCGCTGTACTTCAAAGCTTCAACTCACTAGCCTCAACAATTTGGGTCACATACATCATCCATCACTCCCAATTAGACCTAACTGAGGTGGACCCCAACGTATGCCATGCTTCATTTCTCTGCTCCTACCTTTTCGCTCCTTTAAAAATGGATTACACAGAAAAGGGAACAAAATAGCCTAAATAGCTTCTTAATTCCAAGGATGTTGTTCCAAGTGAACCCGTCCATGCATGCAAGCAATCTTGTCCCCCTCCAGCGCACCCAACCACCCCGGAAATCAAACTCCCGGCCCTGCTTCCATGGAAATTGATGGTAATTAGAATATTTTGGGGCAATGTAAGACGTTTCTGCCCTGGGATCAAGAACAAACTTCTGTCCCCATATGAATGTCAGATGTGGAGCTAACATGTGGATGCTGGTCCCTAAGTAAAACACATGCACGTAAGGCAACTCCTTTATTTAGGAGTTGAATCTTTCTATCAGTCTGACAACAATCCCAACTATTCAATTTATTTCCAACAACAACCTTATTGAATTACTCAAATGTAATTTATGCAATTAGCACAATATCATCCTAATTCATCTTACTGATACTGTATATATCAGACTATGAAATACTTTGATATGATCTCATATAAACGGCAATTTTACCTTTAATTCCACCCATCACTAGCCATCAATAGGCCTTTGCTTAGCTCCCATGATGCCATGTCTGTTGTGCCCTGAGCTGAGAAAATCTGTGCGGCCGTGTAGGATGTTCACTGACGAAAGGAACCTAATCTTTCCCAGCAGGGCTCCCATCAACTCTGAAAGTGTATGAATGGAGATAATATCTCAGTAATGAGGCCTGGTTTGTACCATCAAAGTTCTCCAAAAGGGCCTGAAACCTGACCTCCCTCTTTGCGCTGATCTCCCCCTAATAGCTCCCATTATTAATTGTTTTCTCTCTCTTGCTAACATACGGACTCTTCTCCAGTGACCCTTCGTCACCCCCTCCCACCCCCTTCCCTCTTTTGCTCTCAACTACTGTGTCATTTAAAAATGATACAAGGTTTTTTATGACTACATTCTAAATAAACTATTTTAATGATTTCACAACACATATTTAGTGGCCTGGTCAATGCTATTCTCTAATCAATAGCTCAAGATTAAATGCCAATAACATGACAATACGCACCATGTAATATCATACCATCTAATAGCTCATTAAAGTTATGCAACCATACTCTAAAACGCTCATGTCAACCACAGACTTCCCACTAGATTCTTCTGACGCAGGTCATTTGCATTTCCTCCTTCGTGACCATTGTCCATTGTAGGTAAAATCAGTGATAAGTTTGTATTTTGTCTGATTAGCAGCTTCGAGGTCTTTATCCTTTGGGGATAGTTGACTGATATTCAAGAGGATAAGACACGCTGTTACTATTTTAAGAAAAAAGTGGTAGGGGGATCGGTGGACATCTATCATTCAAACACTCCAGATAATCTTGTGAGCAATAATCGCAGAGATACATCTCACAGGTGTTGCACATGTTCGGTGTGAAGTCGAGCATATCTATATCATATATCTATATCTATAACCAGTGCTGCTAGGATGTTAAACTTTCAGACGTTTATGCATATAGACTCTGAATTATTGCTATTGACAGGTGTGGAGAGGTTTTTTCAAAATAGCTTGCACGGGGGTATTCTAAACTTCATGGTGTGGTTGTAAATGACACCAAGCTTTGGTATATTTAAAGGACTAAAAGAGACTTTCCCCCCTTTCCAGAATTTTTCATGTTCCAACGAATTATCATAAAACCACTTACTACCAACACCAAGTCACACAATGCATTGTCTGATCAGGTGAACATTTTAAAAACAGCAGCATTTCCACAAAAACAAAGAAATACACTCTTTCTTTAGGTGTGCAAAGAGGTCTGATTATCAGTTGCAGAGAATGGCAGCCTTGTTCTGGCTGGAGTTATTTTCAGGGTCTTGAATTGCTCTCTTCTCTTCTTTTGTTGACAGGTGGTCACCCAATAATGACTGTCACACCAGAGTTTGAAACATCAAATGGGTCTGTCAGAGAAGGAGACCCTGGAGGAAAGTCTCTGATCTCCACCTACCAGCCACACACTCCACTCATTGAGACCACTGGCATCATAGGCACTGAATGCAAACAAGGGACAATGCAAATGTAGTAATTTTACATAGTTTTTGACTGTATAGCTGACTGTACTGTACTCCTCTCTTAAGGGTAAAGCGTAATAAAAAATCTAGCTGTCTTAACATATGGTAGTTGACAAATATAGCGTACATGTGTGTTATATTTATAATATAACATAGCATAAAAGAGATTTATCTTCATTGTTAGTTTCTTTATTTTTGCTGTCACACCATAGGACATACTTACAGTTTATTTGTCAACTACCCATATACAGTCAGTCAGCATAAATATGTTAACTTGCACTTTATGAACTGGTTGGACTGGTTGTAAAGTAATTTACACTGTTGACGTTTAAAATATATATATATATAATAAATACAAATAAATTTAAGGAAAAATATAATAAAGAAAAATTAAATTAAAAAAATTAATGTTTATATTATTACGGCCTAACTTTACATCACAACTAAAATCTTATCACAACGTTGTTCTATGAGGAAGAGATTTACCTTAGGAAGTTCACCAAAGCATCCAATACACACTTAAAAAGACGTGGGCACATCCAACAGATCAGTTAAAATGGCATAATGTCTCACACAAATTTGTAAAGATAAACCATAAATCTGTAAACCTGTGGCTTTGTAAAACCAGTGACGCTCGCGCATGACGTGACCTTGCTGGGCCGCGTGAGGTGATCTGGCAAAGACCGCCATCTAGAGTCTCTACCCTAAATGTTAGTTTAATTAAAAATAAATACTACAACAATTTACTAAAATCCTCTATTTTAAATTAACTTCTCAAATGTGTTGTCAAAATAAAAAAACTAACATGCTTTACATGTACATAACGACATAAACAAACATCATATAACTGACAGCGTAAAAAAACACATTTCCTAAAAACTTTTCTTTGATGTTTACTTTAAATTAGAGGTAACGTTATGTCATCACGGGCATGGCAGGTGTTTCATGCTATTCTAAAATGAAATTTGGTCGATTAGGTCGTTACTCTTTTGAGCAGGTCTACCTCGATGTGTCCTGTATCTGCAATCAGGTCTGAATCAACATGGCGGCCTTCTGCACGCGATAATGCGGTGGCTGAATCGATCATGTCAACATGTCACTTTTAACATTGTGTGCCTTTTCAAAGGGTTTAACGCGAAGTTTTGCTGTCGACAGGTGCATGCGACTTCTCGATGCGGATTATTGCCGCATGTGTCTCAAAATTCGGTATAATGGAGGGGGACAACTGCGAGGTAAAAACTGTTAATCGTGACATCTAACGTTACATGCTGTCATGTGTACCGTTAGTGCCCTTCAGATCACATTGGTGTTACTTTTTGTTTCGGTACTACAAATTCGAGTTTGTTTGATTGCATAAGACATTATGTTGAACGTAAAATGTTTAAGACTTTTGTTTACATGTAAAAAGTATCACCTACATACCTACTGTGTGATGTCTTATTCTGTAGTCTAGCCCCATAAATACTTCAGTTTGTAAACGTTTTATTTTATGTATCTCTCCTTTACAAGACAACCCATGGGCTACAGTTTACCAAAGAAATTATTCGGCCATTCCTAAGAAGGAGGATGGGAAAAAAAGATTCTGGGAACAGACTCAGTTGGTGGATGGTATGTTAATTTTTCATAATATTTTTTTATCATTTGTTCATTTAGATTTTTAATGAATATTAGAAATAGACTATTGCATTGTCAAATAAAGTGCCTGCAGCCTGGTATTACAAGAGAGGAATTGAATGAGTGATTTGTTTGGATACATGTTTTAAGTGTTTTTTTTTCAAAGTTGACGTTAACTTTTCTATATATATTTGTCTAATAGTTCTAGAGGCCAGAATTCAACAGCTGCAATCAGACGTCATTGTAGACGTCAAACATTCAAAGGTTCAACTTGTCAAAGCCCAGCAAAAAGGAAAGGAAATGTCAACTACCAGCAGTCCGAAGAACTCGCCAGCTGCTAAAAAGGGAACCTCAGAAAGTGGCGTATCTTTTAAAACTCACGCGAATCGCTGGATGGAGAAACTCAAGCGTGAAAAGTGGAATCAACCCAAAAAACAAACTTTACAAAGGACTCATGATAAGCCAGTTGCAGGTAAAAGCAGCAAAGGGAGTATGATGCTTCCTTCTACATCTACAAAGACCATCACAACAGGTAAAAAGAGTAAGAAAAAGACTCAAGTAGATGATTCCAAACCTCCGGCGCCTGCTGCAACATCTTCCAAAGGTAAAGAACGAAGCCTCCAGAAAAAGTCTAAACAGAAGGTCTCCAGAGTCACAGAAAGTTCTGCCTCCAAGTTATCAGGAATGGCGAAGGTTTTAAACATCTCCAGCGGTGAAGTTGGCAGCGTTCCGGAGATGGTAGAACTAGCAGTGTCTGTCGATAAAGAAATGGCTGAGGAAGAGGAGCTAGACTTAGACAAAGAGCACAAGCAGCAGACCCAGAGCGCTCCAGAAAAGCTTCTGGAGGACAAGGAGGGGAACCGCTATGGAGATCCCCAGCTCAGAGTGCGCTGTTACTTGGAGGCGTGCGTTTTTACTGACGATGTAGCTCGAGCTCAGAACTTTCTTCTGACTCATCACCGACACCTGTCAAGACGGAAGCACCTGTCGATCAGTGCCTACAACATCATCATGAGGATGTGGGCCAAAAAAGTATGTAGGCATCTGTTGCCGTTTACATTCTGACAGTTGTTGTCGATGTTCAGGATTTAGAGGGTTTTTTTGTTGTTGTTGTTTTGCAGGGTTCCATCAACCACATCCGTCGCTTGTTCATTCTTATTGAAGAAGCAGGTCTGAAACCTAACGTTGCCTCTTACTGTGCAGTGCTGGAGTGCATGGGCCGCATGGATGAGCGCTCATCATTGATCATTACCAGGTGACCACTTCAGTGGTTTTCAGTTATAACAGATGATGTCATCACTGACGGAGGGTTTCATTTCGATTTGTATTTTGTTTCCTTTGTTAGTATTGATTAATATTGAACTCTATGACTTCACACTGTAAACAATTAAATAAAAAGCTAAATCAGGGCAAACTTTAATGTTTAAAGGAGGTTTATGTGTAGTGTTTAGAAATGTGCAATGATGACATAAATGTTTGTTTTTTGTGTGTAAACCACACTATAAAAAAGCTCTTGATGGTTTTATCAATGTGGCACAACTGCAGGACGTGTCACTAGATGTCAGTGTTGCAGCATCGGCCAGACTTCAGTCTGGATTTCCTACTATGCTATTGCCATTCTATTTAGATTCCATATAAGCATTCAAATTGAACTCATAAACATGCAGATTGGTGATGGCAGTCATATAAACGCCTTTTTGAATTCATTCCATGTGCTAATCCGCTCATATATAGCACTGAGCAGTGAGCGCTAAGATTATTCTGGGTGTCAGTCCGCCTTGACCGTTTCCAAAAATAGAAATTCAAATTGTGGTCATTCATTTGCAGAGGATTAACTCAGTGCCTTGACCTCTGGTCATCTTTTTGTTTTGTGTGCCGCTCATCTTTTGAAGAATTTAGCTCTTTGCATCTTGCCTTGCATTCACTCAAGCTCCTTGACAGAATCAGGTCAGAATATTATTTTGACTTTTTTATTCTTCTCGATCAATCTTTGTACTGCCACCTATATTATATTTTCATATTTTATGATATTTTGAAAAGATTGATAGAATTAATTTAATGACATTGATGAAAATGCTTGTAGTGCTTTCTTATACAAAACTCACTGGAATGATGCTTGGGTGTCCTGGGTGGTCACTACGGCATTGTCATGCAGTTGCATGCTTTGAGTGATTGATAGTGTGTTGCTAAGATGTTTTGGGTTCCTAGTGGTAGGGCGTTGCTAAGATGTTTTGGGTGGTTGTTTATTGATCAAAATGTTAGAAGAGTGTCTATAAAATATTTTTATGGTGCTTTGTGGTTGTTTTCGAGCTTGACAGCCCTAGTCCCCATTCACTTTTGTTATACGGAAAAGAGATGGCTAGCATATTCTTCAGATATTTAACTTTTGTGTTCCATCTTAGAAGAAACTCAGAAGTTAATTTTTTGTATGAATTGTTTCTTTAAGGTGGTCCGTCTGGTTGTTTCTAGCCTGTTTTGGTGCTTTCAGTAAGTGCTAAAGGTAACAGCTTTAAAGGCAATATGGCACATGTGGCAGATGGCCGGGTGATCGATCACTGTAAGCTGATAGCAAACACACTTTACTCATTTACATTTATTTTAGCAATTTAAAGCGAGACTGTGTTTTTAAAATTGTTGTATTGTACCGTTTTGTCAAACATGCGTTGACTAATACATCTTTTTCTATTGGAATTAGAATCTGTAATCAGTCAAAGCCTTGTTTTAGTTCAAATAAAGAAATAAAAATAAATTTGCCTGTCTTACAACCACCTTTGCATTTATCAGCTTTCTCAGCCATTGAAGAATGCTTCAGTATTAATCTTGTAAAGTTGGTCCACCTATTCCAAGAGAGAATGTTTTTCAGAGTCCTATCACTTTCACAAGGCCTCATAGCCGACCTCGATAAATTCAGCTTGTTGTACGTCCACTAGAGGGCACTGATGGCCTGTATCTGTATGTTCCACTGCCAAAGGAGCCTGTTGCTTTGGAAACCATTGAGGCATCACTGCATTTTCAGGCAGGCCTTAGGAATAACCCTGTCTGTCTTGCCTTCGAAAATGTAAAATATCTCTTGAGGTTGCGGTAAATAGAATACAATGGCGAGGTTAAATCTGTGATATTCCATTACCGCATGGCTTTGAAATAATTTCAGGTTTGGTAATCGCATTGGAATTTCATATATCATATTGTTTTCAGACTAATAATGGCGTCTTGGATTAGTTTTAGCAAGATAAATTGATGCGATAAGAAAGTAATTGTACACATTTAACAGCTAACTGTTTGTGGAGATATTTTGTGTTTTAAATAAGATACAATTGAAGATATAATGTATCATGTTAGACTGTTAACGCAATAAACTCTCTGAGAAGTTCTGTCTTTATATTGATCCTCTTTGTTAATACCACCACAGCCAACAGAAGTTCATGTTTTGTAGAAGGTTCTAGATGTTTGTTAAATCCTAAAAGTTGGTCTATCATCACTTATTCTTTATTTGTGCCAACTGCACCTCTTTTTCTTTCATCCTGAGTGATATCATTTATATTCGATCCACAACTGGAACATAGCTTAAAGGTACGTACAGACCGGGACGTTAATCACACGCGCTTATCGCCAGCGTTTTTCGAGACGTTTTTCGGCATTCATAACCAAACGATTTTCACTGCCGATGAGCCGAGGGAATGTGCAAATTCACTCCCTAGCATAGATAGCGATTATTGTCCCGGTGTGAACGCGCCCTGACTCCACAACACTCAGCGGTCCAGCTGCGTGGGCATCTGTCTGACTTTTTCTTGGTTTAAGTAACCACAGACTTGTAATTCTTGGACATACGGCAGTGGCCTATCTGACACGACTATTAGAGGGAGAGGAACCTTCTGTGCAAAGTTCCGTGTCAATGCAAATATTTGATATTCCGCTCCGACACCCTGCCAGTCTCAATGCCACGAGCCGAGGTGCTGCAGCCGTGGACGGTTTCTCGTTATAAGGTTTTTCCCTGCCTTTGGATTATCGGTGTCTTTTTTTATTTCGAACAAATGACTTAGAGTATTTGCCTACTGGGGCAATTTAGCCCACAATGGAAATGAACTTGAGTGGGGTTCAAGCTTTGTGTTAAGAAGACCAAGAGAGTCTTGAGTGTCCTCCGTGAAGGTCAAAAAACCAACAATAGAAGACATGATGAAGTGAGGTGCGTATTTAGTAATTCAAAATGAAAAGAAAAACCAAACAACGCTTTGCCAACGCTTTGCCAACGTTGTTTTCCAACTCATTCTTCAGCCACTAAAGTCACACGGTTGGTTAAGCTGTTCGAGATGCTTAAACAAACAAAGCAACGTTTTGATAGTGCCACATGTTTACTCTTCGTATATAAATCAACAAATGCTGTATTTATAATTTTCTCTGGATATTACTCACATTTTAGCACTGACAAATAAACACTTCAGCTTTAATTATTGTTGACGGAATGATCTCCTTTCTGGTCCACCTAGGTGCCTGCAGCAGATGGCGGTGGATGGCATATCTGTGGACGATGTGTTCAGAGGCTGTGTGTTTAAGCAGGACGAGAGAGATGTGGTCCTGAGAGCCGTTCGATTGGTGCAACCCGAATACCAACCACATTTATCCAAAGAGCAGCCACTATGTTCCTTACCACTGGTGAAACGGTTCTATGCTGAGGTACATTTGTTTTGTTTATTTTGTCTATTCTAGACTGTGCTTTAAATTTTGTCTATTTGTAATTATTTTTATATATGCATTTACCATGTCATTTACCGGTGTTGTTTATGATATATATCACCGTACACATTTTATCACCCATAAAAGACCTTGTTCTTCACGCACTGTTCTTTTAGGACTATAAATCCCATCGTACCCAAATACCAGCATCTTTATCATTCCATCACACGAATTATTTTGTTAGCGATCCGGTCGTAAAATACGTTAATTAAACTGCAAAAATGTAGGGACGCAGACGGACGCAGTAAAACGGAACATGCTTTTTATAAGAAGACTATGTACCTCGGGCTGCATTAAAAGACCTGCCCGAACACGTCTGTGTGTCACAAAGCCGAGTCTCACAACCGTGACAGCTGTCATCTGCTATTTAATTCCTCCAGACAAACGTACCCAGACTATTTTTGGCCCCACTGGGTATTGTTTTCAGGACAGTCTACCCCACCACCAATTACCCGCCAGCCCCCTTTTTTCCCCGTTGATTCATTACCGCAGGTGCACATCAGCCCATTTGTAACCCACACCAACCACCTTTTTTATTTGAATGGAAACTTTCCTGGGAAGTTCACAGGAAGTGGGTCATCTGGGGGTCTGAGCTGAAAGTGTACACTTAAGTGGATGGGATGTAAGTCCATCACAGACATATTAGAGTGTTAGTAATGCCCAGCAGGCATTTATGTGATGATATAAGTCAGTAGCATAATGTTGGAGGATGTTTTAAGGTATGGGCAATATTTTATATTGTGGTGTAAGTATTTTTACGATGTCTATATTTGCTAGGGGTTTTTTTGGAGCTCACGACTGTTTGATATAATACATAATCGTATAGTATTCACTATGTATCAATATTCCAGTTAATTGAATACTTTAGAAATGATTGATAATTTATTTACTTTTTTAGAAAGAAAACAAAATATTCAAGACAATAATACTTTATAAATTGAATGAGCCATAAGTGAAGACTAGTAAAACCACTATAGAAACGTATAGTCAACAAAGCAGTTTATACTACCAGATATTAGTAAAGAATAGATATTACCAGTGTGATATTGGTTTAGTAATTTTTAACCCTTCTGCTATGTTTGGGGTCATACTTGACATCTTGTGAAAAGTATTGTGATTGTATTTATAAAGCACAAGTCTTGATTAGATTGATCTGCGCATGTGTCGAGCTCGTCCATTCACGCTTATCCGCGGTCGAGTATGATTTGAAACCTGTGCAATGCGTGTGCGCGCGAGACGGAGACGGAAGTAGAAAGTGAAAGCAAACAGTGAATTGTAGTAATGCGCTCACGTTGTGTGTGTGTAAACTTGTCAATGACGTCCTGAACAGTGTGCGTCCGCGATGGCAGCGGGTAACATCAGAGACCCGTGACCCGCGCAGTTGACTAATCACACACACACAGCCTACACTGGTGGGCTCAAGATCTACTCGTCTTTCCACATGTAATAACAACTGGAAGAAATTCCAAATTTGCGGGTCGTACACGCACGAGTACTTGTAAAAATGCTCACGCTGTCTTGAAAACTGGTCGCAAAATGCGATTTGGTCGCAGTCTGGAGCCCTGATATAATTGTTTTAATGTTTTGGCAGATGGCCATCTAGTAAACTGATATGCCCCCGCCTTGCCCCGCCCCCTGATGTCATCGTCCATCGCGATGTTTCACTGTAGGCATCGTCCGATGCCAATTTGGTAGACATCGCCCAGCCCTAGTTTCTATCTATCTATTAAAATCAACATCGTCTTGTGGTTTCTGCAGGAACTCAGTTCAGAGAACTCGGCAGGAAAATCAAAAGGTTACATTTTGTCATAATATTTTACTTTACTTTTAGGTAAAGTATTTTAAAAGGTTACTAATGCAATATCGCTCGAGTAGGAGTGTGAAAGTGCTCTTATATCAGCATGGCTGTGAGGCAATTACAGCTGCTGATATTAGTGATGCACCGCCACTAAAGTTCTCCACCGATACAACAGCTGATTATTCAGAGTGATATCTGCCGATAACGATTCTGAAATTTAAATTAATATTTCTTAACTTTCTGAATGTTAGTCATTTATATAATGACTATTAATATTGACCGTCAAACTGGTGATGTTTCTTAACATTTTCTAAATACAGAGCACAAATTCATTGGATTTTCCTGTCCTCTTTTGATTGACAGAATATATCGGCCCTGATCAGGCCCTGAACTATACCGATACAGATTATTGGCCGATATATCAGTGCATTTCTAGTTAAATTGTTAAAATAGCATTAACCATTTAAATTGGGGTTATTTGTCATATTTTAAACATTTCAACTGGAAATGTGCTCATAACATGAGGGTTAAAAATCTTCAAGATACAAACAAATACAAAAAGTACTTTGTATTGGAAGACACAAGAGTATCTATAGTTGTGTAGTTAAATGACAGAGCCAAATAAAGGTTCCTTTCTTTCACGTGGTTACGAAACGATACGTCCTTAACGCAGAAGTCAGTACACACGTTTCTTCCTGTCAGGCAGCAGTTCTCTGGAAATATGGGCCTCTGCCGAGCCATCCCTATACACAACACAACCTTGTGTTCTGCCTGGCCGGGCTGTAGTAGTCATCGCCGCCGGCATGATTTATCCCACCATAACCTTTTCGCTTAGTTTGGCCGCCGTCCATGCGATCTCTGTTGAGGACAGATTTAGCGGTCTCCCTCCTTCCTTGTCTCCCTGGCGAATATTAATGCTCAGGCCTTTCTGTCCAATCAAAATCCTTCCATGATGTGTTCGGTGATAATTCCCAGATGTCTGCGCAGACCGCGACGCCCCCCCAATCCCCCCCCTGAATAACAAACGGCTGCCCGTGTCAACCGTTCAGAATGTGTAAGAACGTGTCACGTTTTCTTAGCATCACTTAGCAGGCTGTTGCAGTAATATATGCCGTATTTACAGTTTCATGTGACCACCCATTTGGCTGTCGGCCAGAACGCTAGACTCCTGAATGCGATTGCTCAACCTCATTTGATTTTAATTGGGCGTTACGAGACAGAACACACATTCTCGCTGATCAGCCATCTAGCTGTTGATTTAAATTAAACAAGTAGCCTTAAGATAAGGTTTGGGAATCGAAAACCTGAATCGTTGGGGAATCGAAAGGTTAGGAATCGGATCAGAATCGAAAGGAATAGGAATCGGATACTTGAAATAAAAATTTCAATTCCTCTTATATTTTGCATATTTTCAGAAATGTGCTTGTGTTAACTTGTGATAAAGCACAGGAACCACAAATTGACCATAGTTTCATTATAGTAACTACAGTTTAACCATGATGTAGTTAAGCTATGGTAATACAAATTGTAATAAATCAGAAAAAACATGGTTGCTACTGTATGTGTAAATACTGTATATACACAAAATGCTCATAAAGATATTTATTTTTTGCAAACTAGTCAATAAGCAGGCTAAAAGACCATACAGGTTTATATCTAAATGTTTTACAAAGTACTTCAACTGTGGAATCGAAACTGTGTATCGGGAAGAATCGGAATTGATAAGCTGAATCAAAATTGGAATCGGAATTGCTAAAATTCAAACGAAACCCAACCCTACTTAAGAGGAATGTTTAATGTGGATTTAAGTGGATCTTAAAGTGTCAATAAGCCGCAGGGTAGAATTCAGACGGCCGGGAAACTGTGGCCTGGTAGTAATTCAGAAATGCACTTGCCCTGGTGGCGTTTCACTAGCCCTGGGGCAGTTGCTCATTTTTTTTTATGAAGTGTAAATAGTCTTAGGAATTACGGTAATCGCACAAATGATGTCTTAATGTTTGTTTTAATGAGATTTTATCCCTCTTAGACTTCACATGCAGTTATAAGAAGGCAGTAATATTCAGTATAAAGCCTCCATGTAAATTCTGTGCTTGTTATGTAGCGAATCGTCTAGGGCTCACTTACAGTACACACAGAGCTTATTCCTTGTCAAAGCGTTACTTGTCACATAACGTTGTGAAGTCGCTTACAATGATTAAAGGAATCCAGCTTAAACATACATCCACTGGATTTCAATGGTAATGGAAAACAGAAATATTATGGAATCTTGATATACATGTAATACATGTCATTTCTAGGCCTGTATGCTGAAAATATTGGCATTTTGATGAATTTTTATTGTTCATTTAGATTTTACTTATTTTGTTTTACGGTTATACTGTATTTAAATGAGTGCTCTCAAATCGATTAATCACAATAAATCGATTCCAAAATTAATGTCTGTGTGTGTGCGTGTTAAGTATATTTATGTATATACTGTAAATGCACGTACACACATGCGTATATACAACAAATATTTACATAAAGCATATATTTAAATATTATGTAGTATATCTATATTATGTATAAAATATATATTACACATATTTCTTAAAAATATACATGCATTTCTGTGTTTTTTAATACAAATAAAAAAACACCAACATACTGTATATTTTATAAGCACAAATGTTTTGGAATTGATTAATCGCGATTAATCGATTTGACAGCACTAAATGAAATCTCACATTTGGAGATTACCGCTTCTTTCCTTCCTGTTGTCATTTTACCTGATCCTGTGTGTTTTAGAGGGAAGGGATCTCGTATCCTAAAATGGACTTCAGTCTGGCAGAACTGCGGGATCGGTTCAGTCGTCAGCTTGATATGGAGGCAGCGAACACCGTCACCATCGACTCCGTGGAAGCCATGAAGCCTATCACCAACAACATGGCCAAAATGGTACAAAACCAAGATGCATCCTGTCTGTTGGTGATGTAATGTGATGTAAAGTGTACTGTAAATGCACAGGTCAAATATAAATATATATTTGTATGTACTAATTATAAATTGGTATATATTTGATATACCATATATTCAGATAAAACATTTATGTTTGTATATACAGTATATATTTAAACGTTAGCTTGTGGTCCAGTATCAATATTTGGTATGACTTGGTATAACGCAGTGGGAATCCTCAAACATAGGAAAGTACCATAAAGAAGCCTTTTAAAGTCACACGCTCCCAGATGTTCCTCGCAGCAGTCAACACATCGTATTTTGCCAAGATGCAGATGTGCACCTGTAAACACAGACATTTGTGAAAGTTTCCTCCTCATGCCTCGGCATATTCGCACGTTCCAAATTCTTTCTCCATTGGCATTTTACTCCACTGCCCGTGGTCTTTTAGCAGAAGAGGGAGAAAGGTCCCTCGCGTCTCTGCAACATTTACGGTAGAGTCTAATGGAATAAAAATGCGTTGTAATGTGTCCCCCATGAGCCTGGTGAAAGCGTCACCCTTCCAATGCGGGGTCAGCGGATCCGATCCCTGTCATTCGGCTGCTCTACTGCTCCGAAGGGAAAGAGAAAAGCACCTGATAAAGAGATGACCCAGTTTGGGATGGCAACGACTGCACGCTGTTCCGGAGCTGTGTTGTGCGCTACATTCACTACATATATATGAGATTTTCATTTTTAAAGTCTGAAATGAGAACATGAACTGTTTTTACCTTAAAAATGGTTACCTTTATAGGGGATTTACAGTAAAAGACCCGTAGACCAGTTATGAATGAATGAAGACAAGAAATAACATGACAATGGAATGGAATTTTGGGACCATTTATAATAATTAATGATAATTTAGTTTCAATAATAAGAAACGAAATGTGTTTAACTGTCTTGATAATGATGTCACAGTTTTTCTTAATAATTTTCTTATTAAACCACACATCTATTGCACACATTGGAGTCATTCTCTTCTTTCCAAACGTCTTTTGAAACCTGATGCAAAGCCCAGATCTTCATTGCAGTTCAATCTGAATTTTGTACTTTTGAATAATGTTGCACGTATGCAATGAAGCTCAGAAGAAAAATGAACATGTACTTGTATATTTCTACAGAGAGACTTATTAGCCACCCAGCGGACACATTGGGAGAAAGTTCTGCTTCAGGCTCTGAAAGACAAGAAACAGATATTAGCCAGCAACAGCCAGAGGACATGGAGTACCTGTATATACCCTTACATGTGTATCTTGGATGATCAGGAGTATGTGAACATCATGCTTCAGGTACCAAGGAATCAAACATAATTTACAGTAATTTGTGCTCTTTTGCATTATGACACTTGTACAATATGATAGCACAGATGTAGAAGGTTATCATTGACTTGTGTGGGAGAATGTTTTCTTGAAACATTTACTTAAGTCTATTTTGTTTCTTTATGTTTAACCCTTTTAAGTGGAGGAAATGACTCAATTCCAAATTACTTTTATTACAATTTACATTTTATTGTGCGTCTCACTGTACAGTTATTCTATGGAGCCCCAGTAACTTTAGTTTTTTGTTTAATCGTCTTATTTAGACTATAGACAAACAATCACCCAGCGGTGAATCTTTGCTGATCATGGCTGAGGAGATGGGAACCAGAGTACACAATATGTACCGCATCCAACAGAAGAGCCACAGCCAGATGACCGAGAAATTGAGGAACATCTACAGCTCGTACGCTGAGCTCCTGGCACACGATTTTGAGGTATGATGTAGGGATGTTCATATTGACCGTTTAACCGTTAACCGATAGTAAAACTTTTGACTGATTAATACTATCAGTTAAATGATTTAAAAGGTGTTTTTGTTTTTAAGTTTTTATTAATAGTAATAATAATTGAATAATACATTTTTTAAAAACTATTAAATCATAATAGTCATGTTTTTTTGTTTTCTGTATGGTGAAAGAAAAATATGCTCAACGTGCATATGGCCTCAACAACCAGATGAATTACACTTGTCCAGTCCAGTTTCGTCAAGTGATTTGCGTGATCTGATTTTAATCTGTTTCGAAAACATTTCGGAGGGCATTTACACCTGGTCGCACGCGTCTGCACGCTCCGTGAGTTAAAACATGTATAGCATATTTTTCTTTCACCATGCAGAAAACAAAAAAAACATATTATTACTATTAATAAAAAATATTATTAAACATAAACATATCTTTTAAATAGTTTAACTGATAGTATTAATCGGTCAAAAATTTTACTTATCAGTTAACGGTTAAACGGTCAATATGAACATCCCTAATGTGAATGCAGGTGCTGTTGTTGATCTATTCGTTATGCTGATGTTTGCATGTAAAAATAAATCTGTGAATAAAATGTTTGTTTTTTTAATGTAGCTATGTCTATGTAGTGACGTAAATCCACGGCGAATCACGAATCGGACTAGGGCACGACTCGTTTGCGTGATTCAGAGTCGACTCCCTTTTTTCCCAGCCAATAACGTTGTTATTCATTCACCTTCGGCTTTACAACTTGGCAGACTGCTTACATTCACACACGGCAACATTACACACTGCATGAAATGTCATTTACATGATCTCGTAATATGTATGCTTTGATTCCAATTCAATATTAAATTTGATCAGTTAACGGTTAATGTTCGGATAACGAGTGACGGTTCTCAGTTAGGGAAATTAACCGAAATGAGAATCCCTAGTATGATGTGAATTCGATCCTCAAAAAAACTCATACTGATTGTGTAGCTTGTAGCTAGTCAGTTTTGCTGTGTGTGCTCCAGCTTTAAAAATCCAGTGAGTATAAACTGGTGTATACACGCATTTGCTTTTACATTAGATTTCTTGTTTCAACACAGATCAATGACCAGTTGCCGCGAGAACGTTGGGTGAGTCTCGAGATGGAAATGTGTAACGGCCCGTCTCTTTTGAATGACGACACCCCTTGGCCGCAGGTCCTGATGGTACAACTAGGTAGCTTCCTGGTTGACCTAATGGTACGGGAGCTCAAAGTCAAGGCCAATATTCTCAATCCCGCTCAAGAAGAGAAGCTTATTCCCATCCTGTATCACATGTACACTTTCCGCAGCAGTCGTAAGGTAAGTACAGCTTAACATTTCTAAAACAAAATAAATAAAATATAATAAATAAATTTAGGCGATCATATTAGTTTTCTAGTGCATCCCATACAGACTCAATAGACCTGCAATCCGAGGCCAAGAGCGTAAACCTTTTCATCCTTACCTCGGCCCCTTCCATAACCTCTCACAGGCACGAATGTTTTCATGAATTATGCAAACTTTTTTTTCTTTCCGAGTGATCGTGGGTCAATGGGGAAAGACTGATCACTCTAAAACTAATCTTTTTTTCCTCAAATCAATCCTTAATTACCCGGCTGATTTACCGCAAAAGGGCTCGAGGAGAGAAAGACAAAATCGGATCAAGAGATTTTTTACCGTTTTGTCCCCAGAGTCTCATTCCCGAACATTACGACCATCTCACGGCACGGCCTCCACCATGGGCCTCAAAGACGCTGTGCTTAAATCCCGTTCCTCCGCTGGGCGTGCAGATGGCCCGTGCAGCGGGGAGAAGCTCTCGGTTTAGCGTGTTTTTGGATTATTTATGTGACATGAATGCTGTCAAGTAGAAAATGCTTTGATTTTCTTTGTTTCTGGCTGTTTTTTACATTCCTGTAACTATAAGGCCCTTAATTAAGTTTATCTTAAATTTATGCCATGATGCTAGGGATTTGTGGGTGGTTGCCGGGGTGTTGCTATGCAGCGTTTGGGGTGGCTTGTTGGTCAAGCCAAAGTTCTGGTGTGATGTTCTGGATTCTAGATATGCAAGACTGCAAGAACTTTAAACACAAGTTGACGTTTCTTGAGGATACAGTAGGACATTTTTTCAAAATGGTAAAATGTCACTTTTATCTGTCCAAATTTATATTAGATTGGCTTCATCAAGCCACACCCTATTGTGACACAAATGCAAAAGGAGGCGATGGAAACCAAACTTACCTTCGACTCCTACGTCATACCCATGTTGTGTCCGCCGATACCCTGGACCTCCCCTAAAACCGGCGCATACCTACTGTCGCCCACGAAGCTGATGCGTTCAACCGACGGAGCCATCCAACACCAGCTTCTCCTAGAGAAAAGCCGTTCTGAATACCTCCATGCCGTGCTGGACTCCCTCAACCAGGTAGGCAACTGCGCATGGAAGATCAACAAACCTCTTCTAGACATCATCATCTCGATCTTCAATGACAAGGGAAGCGAAAAGCTCTGCATTCCTCCGCCGTTGTCCGAAGCGCCTGAGATTCCACGCTTCAGCCCTCATGACCCTACGTACACCCAGGCGGAGAAGGCGTACATGAAGCGGGAAGGCATCAAAGCCAAGAAGAAGGTCGCCGAGATGCACAGTCTCCGAATGGATGCGCTTTATAAGCTGTCTATCGCCAACCATGTGAGGGACGAGATGTTCTGGTTTCCTCACAATATGGACTTTCGAGGGCGTACGTACCCCCGGCCGCCATATTTTAACCATCTGGGTAGTGACGTGACCAGGGCCTTGCTGCTGTTCGCCGAGGGAAGACCCCTCGGACCTAAAGGTCTCGACTGGTTGAAGATCCATCTGGTGAATCTTACTGGTTTGAAGAAGCGTAGCTCACTAGCCGGAAGACTGGAGTATGCAGATAGCATCATGGAGGACATACTCGACTCGGCAGATCTTCCTCTTGACGTAAGCATTAACAATATTGAGTATTATGTTAAAAATATATATATATATACAGTTTGCTATATTTTGACATGCAAATATGCCACAACAAAACAATTATTGGCCATTATGAAACTTTTACGAAATTTCTGTATCAATTTATGTTTGTTGTTATGTTATTTAAATATTATTAGAGGTGTAACGATATACTCATGATTCGATACGATACATGATGCGGGGGGGTTATGATTATATCACAATATTTTGAGCAAAATGTAAAACATGCTACAGTTGAAAAAACAGATTTAATTCCAAAATATTAACAATTTTCTATAATATTTATTATTTTGTTAAAAATTGACAACTGTCACGGTTTAACTGAACATTTGTATGTAAATCAATAAAACCGAATAGATTGTCACTGGAAAATAAAACTGAATTTTAACACAATTTTGAAATTAAGAAAGGAAATAAGATGGTTAAACCTTAATAGAGCAAAAGCACAAAATAACAAAACATAAAAAAACTTTATTTATGTTGTCAGCTCAACCAATAGGATAATCAAATGTGATACCTTAAAACAATCTAAATACAGAAGCTCTGAGGTAAATTTTTGTGATATGTGATACATCATTATACCTCTATTACGTATCCATAGTGTATTTATTAAAATCCGTTTTGTCTCATTTCTATTATTCAGTAGGTAATATGTTCCCAATACAAATTGCATTCTTTTACTTACACCTGAGCCACATTTTGTGTTTTATTAAAATGTATGTCACATTCCACGGTCCCTAAAGAGCAATGACCTTTTTTACAGGGTCGCAAATGGTGGATGAATGCAGATGAGCCATGGCAGGCGCTGGCTTGCTGTATGGAGATAGCAAATGCCTCACGTGCGCCCGACCACACCAAATACATCTCTTATTTCCCTGTACACCAGGTACTGACTCGTTCTAGATTCACAGCGTGTTAAGTAAATGCTGTTCTATCTGTGCTCCTGAATTATGAGCATATTTGGCTTGGATGCTAAAAAAACGTACATTTTACTTGCCAATCCAATAAAATACGTCTGCCAATGCCAGATTGCACAATGTTTTACAGTAACTTTGACATGCTTTTGCATTTGAATAATCCTCAGGGGTTCGTTAATATGTCCTTAATGGACTTTAAGATTACAATCTGTGGCTGTTTATATTTTTTCGTGATTATTGCTCTTGTGAGAATAAACGTTTTCTGTCTTTCAGGACGGCTCGTGCAATGGTCTCCAGCACTATGCTGCCCTCGGGCGGGATGTTATTGGTGCTACTTCGGTGAACCTCGTGCCCTGTGCAGTTCCTCAGGACGTCTACAGCGGCGTCGCTCAGCAGGTCAGTCGCAATGGGGCAGCAGTGGGTCTTTCTGCCTACTTTCCATACCATCACAAACCAAAGATCATAAGAAATGTGTTGCTTTTTCCTCATTTGATTTGTAATGTTTCAAACTGTATTTAAACTAAAAACCATCAGTTCCGACAGGTGGACATGTAAATAAGGTTTTGGGATCACTTTGAACCATGTTCTGAGTCAACTCGTGTGGTCACACGAGACTCGTTTGAGACGATATCTATTAATCTCCCGTCTAAAGTTCTGGGAAGACTGCGTAATTTTATTAGAGCTCTGTTTGAAATACATTGACCCAAGTATCAATTTCTCTATATTTGGGTACAAAATGTAAGCGAGTAAACGCTAAATTTGTCCTTTCTGCCAAAAATATCAGATTGTGCTTGTCATAGAAATTTGCAGTCTTTTCTTTGTGATCCTGGCACAGTGCTGAATCAAAATTTGGCATAGACACAGCCTCATTGTTCCCGAACCTTAGCTGTTTCACAAGGTAAGCTCTCCAGATCCCTGGTAAAACCGTCAACAACTTTTACACCTTGTGTGAGTAATGAAGTTGCTCTGCCACTCCATGCAAATGAAATTTCATACCATTAGTGGTCCAGTGTGTATTTTTTTGGAGGATCTATTGACAGAAATACAATATAATATACATAACTATGTCATCAGAGGTGTATTAAGACCTTACATATTAAAGCATTGTTTTTATTATCTTAGAATGAGCTATTTCTATCTACATACACTGCGGGTCCCCTTACATGGAATTCGCATGTAAGGGGTAATGTAACGCAATACATGTTGTTTCTACAGTAGCCCTAAACGGACAAACTGCTCTACGAAGCGCATTTCGTAAATAAGATATCTCCTTCGGCAAAGAAGTAAAAAAAAGTGATGACATCTTTGTCCTGTGTCGGCTACCGTAGTGCTTTGAAAGGGAGGGGTGGAGTGGTTGGTTGCAATTCACAACCTCACCGCTAGATGCGCTAAATTTCATACACTGGACCTTTAAAGTATCGTAAAAGTTGTCAATACGACTGTATTCAAGCATTATTTGTGTTTGAGGAAAAGGCTGAAACGTAATAAATATGAAACGTTTTTGTACGTTTGTCGAAGTCATATTATGTCAAACTGACATGTCCTGTCATATCGTACCTGACAGCTCCATTTATAAATCACTGATTTGTTTTGTTGTTTTATGTTGATTTTAATACGGGATGTTCTGTCCCGTCTCGCAGGTGGAGGAGTTCAGGGTTCGAGATGCAGCTAAGGGTCTAAAGATCGCTCAGGTGTTGGAGGACTTCATCAGCAGGAAGGTGGTGAAGCAAACGGTGATGACCGTGGTCTATGGCGTCACTCGCTACGGGGGCCGTCTGCAAATCGAAAAGCGACTCAAGGAAATCGATGAATTCCCAAAGGTGAGGCTTCTCGTTCGTCTGTGAAACAAAAGCAAAGTTGGCTCGGAGTTCAGCTACTTGACATGACACAAACCTTGTCCTGTGTGATGTTTGGATGAAGGTGGTCTGTACCTTTGAGCGTTGCAGTCTGGTTTGCGTTTGAGCATCTGACAGTTAAACGTAAGCTCTCGGTCACGGGCACAGTGCATTTTGGATGCTATAGCCATTTCATTTTTTTCTAAATGACATGTGACTTTAAGTCAATAATGAGTGGCATTACAAAAGAGGGTTTTGCAAAGAAATAGCATGTTTTATTCAGACAGTTACAAGTTACATTTGTGACACTGTGACCTCCTCAGAGAAAACTAGTACTGTCGCAAAAGGACGTCCCCTTTTCTTCCTTTTTCTTCAGTGTTTTTGAAATACCATCTGTCCAATGTTTAAGATAGAGCAAGATTAAAGATTTAAAGGTGGATTATAAGATCAGTAAGTCGACCCTTATTTTGGTCCATCATAGGCTTGCTTCACTTCGAATGTCTGTGCGCGTGACCTGAGGCGAGGATTTCGTTTCCCTGCGTTTGCATCACTCTTGATTTCCCAAGTGTGATCCTCTGTGGGAAACCATAGAAACAAGTGACGCTCCTCTCCTCTCTCCGTGGGGAGAATAAAAGGGGAAAGAATTATCACCTGTAGAGTCGAGGGATCTAATCTCCACACACTGCTTGGTAAAGCACAACCAATGTTGATCATTTGGGAATAGGCGATCTTGTCACTTATATTTGGTTTTAAGGTCCTGCTGTTGATGTTTCTGTTAACAAACTTATTCTGGGGATATCACGGCCTGGGTAAAGCCTCAACCCATGCTGGATGCCGCGGTCATGTTTCTGTGATAATGTGTCCTCTAGGACAGCCTAATAGAACAATTCCTTCACTTTCTCAGTTTTTTATCTACAGTCAGCACAGCCAGACCGTAAAGGACCATTCACACCAAAAACGCTAACTATAAGCTAACTACACAATATTAGCGTCCACAACAAAGAATGATATCATTGTTTATTCGAAGCTTGCATGATGCAGTTTCACACTTTAAACACGCAAACTCTTTAAATTTGTATGGAATTTCATTAGCTGTCAATGTTTTATTGTTTTAATCATAATGTCCCTCTCTATTGTTGTTGTGGTTTGGACTCTGCTATTCTCTTAAGGGGGTCATATGACACTGCTAAAACAAATATTATTGTATGTTTTAGATGTAATGCAATGTGTATACACGATTTAAGGTTCAAAGATGCTGTATTTTCCACATACCGTGCATGTTTGTGTCTCCTCTTTGCCCCGCCTATCTGAAACGCGCTGATTTTTTACAAAGCTCATCGCTCTGAAAAGCGAGGTGTGCTATGATTGGCCAGTTAACCGGTGCATAGTGATTGGTCGAATACTGCAAGCGTGTGACGGAAATGTAACTCCTCTTACCATATTTGGAACATCAGGTTCCAAAGCAATTGTTCTGACAGGTACGCCCACCTTACTTGCGTATACATTTGGGCGGTCTTAGTCAAATCATACCACGAACTGAGGTAGATTTGTGGGGGTGTGGTTACACGAGGCGTTTCAGGCAGGTCTGGGTGAGCATTCGCTTTTAGATAGAATGCATCTTTTGTTCCCACACTTTAATTTTTGCAATTTTACGTGTCTAATACATGCGTGGGCAACTTATAACACAGCGAAGACATATGACCCCTTTAAATTTGCAATTATTTTTAAGAAATTACTTGTTACAGTTATTGTCCTGAAGTGAGTATTTTTTTTAAGAAAGTTATCCGTATGTTAAGTTCCTTGAAAAGTTTAAAACCAATGTGCTTGTTCGACTTGATGCGGCGCATGAAGTCGAACAAGCTTAGTGGCTCTCTGGTGCTATTATAATATTGTACTTTTTATTTGAGCAGCCCAACACAGCACATTAGCTCAACCAATGGTGTGAATTTGGGGGCGGGCCTATCTGTTTGTCAAACCAATAAAACATGAGTATTGTATAAGAATCCAGAGCCATTGAGAGAGAGAGAGAGAGAGAGAGAGAGAGAGAGAGAGAGTCGCAACAAGGTTCACATTTTTCACGTGATCACGTGATTCATGGAGCCTACAGATAGTCCCAGGAAGTAACGTTTTTTATTTTTAGTCATTGTTTCTTTCATTTTTTATTCATTTTTTATTCAATTGCGTCTTTAAATGGGTTAAAGTTCACCTCAGTTGGCCTGTTTTGCTACAGCTCCATGTGTTACTATAGTAGTAACTTCCGGGAACTATTGAGAGGCTCCATGAACCGGCACTGCTGTGAAAAAAACTGTTCCATTGCCATCTACGGAGTTGACACGACTCTCTCACTCAATGGCTCTGGAAGAATCGTTGTTTTGGCAGTTCCATCTGATGCTGCCATTGGTGCAAAAATCACACACTGTAGCTTTAATTAAAACGAGCATATAAAGTGTGACAGATTGTATGTATATGTATGTATATCTGAAGACGTGTCATTTTTTTGTATAATTTTTATCCCCAGGAGTACGTATGGGATGCTTCACATTACCTGGTGCATCAGGTTTTCAACAGCCTAAAGGAAATGTTTACTGGGACGAGAGAGATTCAGGTAGGCACAAGCAATATCACGTTTGTACAACCGTTATATTAAAACAGCATGTGATACTGCTTAGATGTGTAGCCAGTGGCCTATTTATACACGCAAATATAAAACAAAAATCCTTTCTGCTTCTGTCTTTGAATGAAAAGATTATCTTTGTTATATCAAATTGTTGATGTAGTTTTTTCGGGCCACGTGCCTGGCTCGCGAATTACAGCTGAAGGAAACAGAAGGCGAATCCGTTCACCGTCTCCCGTCGCACCCCCCCAGGGAGACAAGCAGACATGTGAAATGTCCTCCACCTCACCTATAGACGCAAACAGCTTCGCAAACAGGTCGGATGCTAGAGAGCGAGAGGGAGGGACTTGAGTTCAGGTAGTTGATCATTTCACAACCCACCCCCCGGCAGGCGTAGTGCGGAGGGGTGCTTTGAGACCCAGCGCTCTGATGAATGGATCCACTTCAGGCCAGGCCTGCTTCCAGAGGAATTTATCTCCCACAAAGCATTGAGGTGCACCTCGGGACTGTGGGACTGTGCCATATCACAGGAAGCACTGTTGCTGTGGATCAGCAGGTCCTTTAAACACTTCAACCCAGCAACAGCTTCCCACCTGTGCATCTGGATCTTTCCAACTAGCACAGGAGGAGTCTCGAATTGAACTTTTTTGGGCTGCCAGTTTAGCGTGTTATTTTTCAGGTGAAGTTAGCACAGCGGACAAATAACAGATGGTTTTCTCGTCACGGTTGGGGTTTTCAATTTCAGTTCGGCTTGTACGGTAGACGGGTTCGATTCATTATGTAAATTCATTTTAGGAGTCTAAACAGTTCAGTTTCAAATAAATGCATGCTGAGTCAAGTTGATGTTGTGACTGTTTATCTTTCTGCCTCAGGATTGGCTGACGGAGAGCGCTAGGCTAATTGCTAAGTCGGGGCGAACGGTGGAGTGGGTGACGCCTCTTGGGCTTCCTATTGTTCAACCCTACCACAGAATGAAGAACCAAATGGTAAGCGTCAACATCGCAAGAAAAAATCATAGTGGTGTGCTAGGTGTGATCCCAAAATCCCAAAATCATAATTGAATCTGCCCAAATTTGTTCAGTTTTGACACATTCCCAGAGATTTATACTCGAAAATCAACTAAGTTCATTCAACACACATTCTCCCATAAAGCCCCTGTAGTCTTCTTCCTGTAGATGTTCCACTTTACATCCTCAGCAGAAGTAAGCAAGGAGTCCGTCCTCCCTCTCCACCTAGCAAGCCCCCTGCTCACTGCTTCTCAAAAAGGTCTTGTGCAGCTGGGAGTGAAACGATGGACTAACACGGTCGAGGTTTTGCATGCAAACGGCCCGCGCTGCTGTCAGATAGCATCAACCACATAGCTGAGGCGGCACAGCGGTGGTCCTGGCGCGTGGGGGAATCCAGCAGAGAGCATCTGGCAACCCATCTGTTTCACAGTCGCTGAGCATTTGCTGCCGCTGCTGTTGCTGGGCATGGCCTTATACCACATTTACCAGATATCCAAATATTTTTTGTTCATGTTCTGTGATGAAAGTTTAGGTGAAGTTGAAGTAGAATTTTCTGTATTACGACCACCATTAAATTAAGCCATGTAAGATGGGGCACTATATTCAAAAAGATAATTATGGGACAGTATTTAGGAACAGTTCGCCGAAAAATGTAAATTCTGTCTTCATTTACTCACCCTCGAGTTGTTCCCAATCTGTATAAATTGCTTTGTTCAGATCATAGACTGTATAAAACATGGATGTAGTGTCCGTGACGTCCCACGTAGGTTTCTGAGGAGCTGTTTTGAAGCTTAAAGTGGGCGGAGCCGGCCGTCGCCATCTTAGCAGCGCGTCACTGGGCGGGACGTGGTTGGAGCTGAGGCGCCTGGTTGCTGAAACCACTTGTCACTCAAGTGGCCACGCTCCTAATTTGCAGAATTTTAAGGTTTAATATAAGTTAAACGGGTGAGATATAAAACAATTCACCCTCCTCACAGTTGCCATGAAGGGTAAAATTAGCTATATGGACCAAAATCTTTTTTTGTACCAGGCTGTAAACATGTTTTTTTTCTGCTGTAAAGTTGCCCATTTTAGCATGGGGCTCAATGAGATTCTGCTCTCTTTTGGAGCCAGTCTCTAGCGGCCAGTCGATGAATTACAGTTTAAGTCACTTCCGTGTTGGCTTCACGAGAGAGATCGGAAGGTTGCCGCTTGGTTCAGATGAACACAGAGGAAGATATTTGGAAGAATATTTGTAACCAAACAGTTATTGGCCATCATTGACTAACATGTACACTATAACCAAGACTCGTAAATGTAGGTCAGTACATTTTATTGGACTTTTTATGGAATTTCTAATGAACGTCATCATTAATCAAAGGGCCGGTGCCCCCTCATAAATTCTCCACAGTTGAAGCCCTTTTCTTTAGCTGTGTTGGAGACGTGAAGGCCGTTTATGGCATTCTACATATAAACCCATACTCATCAAACCACAGGTTGTTTGAAGACCATATAATTAATACTCAGCGCTTATGTTTCAGCTTAATTATCATTAGCTTCTAATTGTAATGGTCCGCTTGCTAAATTTAGCATGAAAACAGCATCTTAGCTGAAAGTTTATGCCGCGTGACATGGTTCTTTTGAGTTCTAACAAAACCGGTCTGCTTTCCAAAAACCGGTACGGCCCCCAATTTCATATTTTACTTTATTGGATGGGTCATGGTAGTTGATGTTGTGATGTATTACACCGGCCATCTCCGTTTCACCTTCCTCAGAATAGATCCACCGCAGAGGAACGCACAGCTTGTTGGTGTGACTGCAATGTGCGCTCACTCGCCGTGAATCACACGGCCCTTTATCCTCAATAGCAGCGGATGGGTCAAGGTCAGAGGTCAATAATGTACATCACCATTTAGAGCATCAACCTTTGTACAGCTAGTCTATATTTATTCTGCCCAACGATGGAGACAACCCTCTCCAGGCGGTCACACCAGGGGTTTGCGGTTCTCCTGTAAATGTCATGCTGACGAGATTAATGTAGCACCATTAAGACCCCTATTAATCACCAACGAGCCCCAGCTCTACCTCTACCTGTTAGCAGCAACACCCCCTACACAGATGAACCGGCATGATGGATCTTAATGACCCTTAATGGTGTTGGCTAAGGGAAGGGTTTTATAGACTGTTTTTATTCAAACGCTATCTGTTAATATCTCCTTATTACAATTTTGGTTTCATTGGCATGTTGGGTTATTTATGTCTGAGGGGACACATAGTGGACTGTCAGGTTAGGTTTTGGGTGGTTCTCACATTGGGCAAGTAGTTAATGAGGATTTTGGTGCATGTGGGTGTGAAGCTGTTTGACAAGATGTGCTGTTGCAATCTCAGATGTGAGGAGCATTAAGCGTAGAGTCCAAAATTGTTGTTTTATTAGCTGTGGATTGTGCCCCTTCTATTAACTTCAAATGAAAGTGAATTTGTGTGTTAAATCCAGAGTTATCAAAGTTTTGTATTTAGACTTATTTTATTAACATTTTGAATTAGCTTTACTTTTTTTTTTATCAACATTTACTGCATAGATATAAATAACTAGATCTGTTTCTATGGGCCGCTATAGGCCCACATAGGTCGTCCACCATACTGGAACGGTGCGAGCCGGTCCGTTAACACTCAGGATCAAGTTTACTGTGTATGATTCTAAAAACATATTTATTGTTGTGTAAACTCAAACATTATATCTGCTACACTAACATATGACAATAATGAAAGGTTATCCCATTTTTGTCAATTTAAATCCCTGTTGTTTTCACTGCCATGGCTGCGCAGCGCTGGGGCATTCTAGTAAACTGTGAGTGACGTCAGTGGACTGCTCCAAGATGGCGGACACGTCTCCGCTTTATGTCGGGGGGTTCTTAGCCTCCGCTAGCCGTGGATTACCCCTTACTTAAAATCAGTTTTTATTTTATTTAATCAGCTTTTATTTTAGTTTCATTTTTAAGCAATTTTGTTAAGTGCTTTGTCATTTTAATGTTTTTATAAAAAAATATTACTTTTATATTTTAGAATATTTTTGTTTAGTTTAGAGTTTATAATTTTAGTGCCTTAATTTAAATTTACTTCAGTTTTTATGCTTAGACAACATACGTTTTTCTTCAAGCCAATATTTTATTTTAATTCAATGGTCAGAAATGTTTTAATGGTTTTAATTTTGGTAAATTATAATAACCTTGGCCAAATTTAGCATTTTCTAAACAGCAATCTTTAACTTGCAAACAAAAATTTTATTTCATTTAATCAAGATGTGATAAATGTGCATAGTGGAAAATGTGCTCCGCCCCCGAAACAAGTTCGGACTGATGTCATCAGGGCCACTTAAGTTTTAACTATAGGGTGCTGGTGGTGTTTCAGGACGGGTCCTCTATATTTTACTCCAGACAGTGTTATGGAGCACAATAGATCGAAAAAAGGAAGTTGAACTTTCATTTGCCTTGTCAATAAATGTCCTGGTTCACTTGGTAATATGTAGCATTACAGAGGGAAAAATAGATAGTAAATGATTAAATGGATGTTTTTCAAGAAAAGTCTCTTTTCTAACAAAGAGGTGCTTGAAACCTTTTGCTTATCTATTTGGCAATACAACCTCACAAGATACCCAGATTCAATATCAAAGTCAAGGAAACCCTCATTACCTTTCAGACGTTCTGTGTGCAGTACAGAACAAAATCCAAATCACTATTAATCTCAACCTCCTACTTCAAACGTAATAAAGCCGGCGTTTTATCACGCCGCGGCAATGTGACTCTTCTACCGAGGTCACGTCTCTGCGATTTCATCTCTTCCAACCCACCCTTGATCTTTCTTTGCATTGGAAATGGCGTATTAATTAGATGCCGGGGAAATGGGAGCGCGACGCCATCGTAACACAGTCCACAAATAAGCCGGGGTGAAATCGGCGGTATTTATTCTGTCCTGTGCGGCCCTGTGTCTGTAGATAGAGGGAAAGAAATCGCACTTGGGAGGGAATCAGACTGTGGATATGCATCGCTTAAGCTAACTAATGTGATTGTTTGCTGCTAATCACTTTAGGGGTCACTTTTGGAGGCTGAAATGTTTCTTTCACAGGCCATACATCAAGTAGAGTCTGTTAATATTGTGAGGAAGACAGCGGGGTAGAAAGCCACAGGGAATCGTATGTCTCCTGTGCTATGGTGGCCAAACGCTTGAGGTGCCCTTGAAAAGAGCAAGAGTGAATTCCCGAGGGGATCTGCTTTAGTCCCTGTTTACAGTTGGATCCCTGAAGGATACTGTATATAGAGCCTTGCTGATGTTTAGTGCTAATGCTCTTATGATCCAGAATGTTGCTTTTCCACATCCTGCTAATTGGCTAACGCTGAAGTTTTGCTTGGCCTGAAAGGCAGATCAGATGCTGGGTGCTTTAGCATGCGCCGCAAGATGTTTTTTATATCGAGAAGATCAGGGCTCTGGCCTTCACAGCAGCGGATGATGAATCATCCCTTTTAATTGATCTTTTAGCAAAACATGCTGTTGTTTTTGTGGAAAGGTTGAAAAACTTCATGCTCGCCTTGAAACTTGGTTACAGTGGATTCATTGCTGTAACGTTTGTTTTGATGGGGCTTTATGTTATCCAGGTATCCATTTATTCTACCTGTATTTCATTTTCACCCTGTATGTCATTCCAATCCTCTTCTGCAGAACACAAAAAAATATATTTTGAAGAATGTTGGTGACCAGACAACATTGGCCCCCATTGACTTCCATTGTATGGACGCAAAACCATATCTTCTTTTGTGTTGCACAGAAGAAAGAAACTGGTACATGTTTTGAACGGAATGAGGGTTGACATGAATCTGGTCAGGATTAAAGAGCACTACAGAATAAGTGAGGAAGATACTGTCGCACTTCTCCAAAGTGTGTCCTGATCAAGAGCATGTGTGCACACAGACAGCTGTCCAAACCAGGAATTATTACATTTCAGATAGGAATCCCTTCATCACTGCCCGGGCATCACGCCAGCAGGACAAAGACTGCTTGCTGTGGTCTCGCCTCCCTTCGTTCTGAGTTACTCAGAGCAACCAAAAGCAACATATCAGTGTATAACACAAACAGTTGCAGCCTTGATGTCGATTGGCCAATAAATTTGGTTTGTTTACGATAAAGCATAGCTACAGTGTGACTGCTTTACCGAGTTAATATTTGTATCACTTTGCCACATTCAAAGCATATTGTTATTTATATTGCATAGCACCGTTCTGTTATAGTTTACATATTAGACTGTTTTCCGCTAATGAAAGGATGGTATTTATAATGATTTGATTTAAAGGAATAGTTCATACAGAAAAACAATTCTGTCATCACTTATTCACCCTCATGTTGTTCGAAACCTGTGTGACTCTTTCGTCTGTGCAACACAAATGAAGATATTTTAAAAAATGTCTCTGTGGTTTTGTTTTCCATTCAATGGAAGTCAATTGGGGCCAGTTGTTGTTTGGTCACCAACATTCTTCAAAATATCTTCTTTTGTGTTCTGCAGAAGTAATAAAGTCATACAGGTTCCAAATAACACGAAGGTGAGTAAATGATGAAATAATTTTTATTTTTGACTGAACTATCCCAATAACCTTAAGGGTTCTATCAACTTTGTTGCTACTGAGTTCAAAGCTTTTTCTTGTACCTGCTTGATATCTTCTGTGGATTTTGTTGCTTTAATAGACTCATACATCTTTTGTCATTAAAAGGCCCCGTCTGGTTTCACCCTACACCGTGCAGGTTTTTGGATATTTTTTTTTTTTTGCTTTTTAGTGACCCATTTATTGAGCCAAACCTGGTTATGACGGATTCAGGTCACAATGACCCGGAGAGAAATATTCAAGAATGAATGAAGCTCCCTGTGACAGGTCCTATACTGTGAGCAGTCGCTCACTCACATGTACTGTGTCTTTGCATCTACGTGATGGATGGCAACCTTCGCTAAGGTTGAGCTACTCTGACGGTGTCAGAAGTATGCTTGTGTGGGTTTATGGGAACATCTTCCTTGTTCGGTCGCCGCCTGATCGCATTCTGATTGGGAGTGTCCTACTCAAATTTCTGTCAGATGTCTTTGGGGAAGATCGATAGTAAAACTTGAAGGTCACTCTGGCGCGTTTAGAAAGAGACGATTGATTGTAATATTCGTATGTATCGGTTCGGTTCATACTTGAGGTCAAAGAGGTTGCAGAAAGGCCTTGTTAAATCCAGATAATATAGATTTCATCTCTTCTATCTCTTTCTTATAAACGTTTTTATATACTTTTATGTGGAGCATCAAATGGAGTATTGCTTGTTGCAATATGAACAATGTAATAATTATTTGCTTTGTGTCGTAGCTGCTTCCTCATGGGATGCTCAAAGTCTCTCTTCTGTTTTCCACAGCTCAAGAGCAGCATGCAGAATCTGAATATCCACATCGGCCATGACGCCAATGAGTAAGTGTCTCCATCACACTGTGACCCCTGCATTGATACTGCCCTGATCTCTGACCCCTCTCCACATTTCCATGCACTCATGTTAATTGTTTTTTTACGTTCATTACAGAGGACATGAGGGTAGTGCTTCATTTGGAAGTTTTGTTTTATTTTCTTAAAGCTTCAATTTGTAACACTTGCCTCTCTGTCGCCATCTCTGTTTGAAACATGAAATTGCAGGCACTTTACATAGAGTATGTATACATTTGAAGTCAAATGATGTCAAATTGACATTTCTAGTGAAATCGTACTCGACAGCTCACCTTATAAATTGCTATACTAGTCTCACTATAAAAAAGTAATTAAAAAAGGTTACGTGTTGCAGCTTTAATATGTTAACGAAGGCCTTGTTTTCCGAATCTTGATTAAAAAGCATCACATTTTTATATAGTTTGCTCTAAGAGTCCATACAGAGACGCGGTTAGCTGTATACGTACGATTTTGTAGCGTATCGTTTTGGGAGCCGGAACCGCTATTTTTTGAAACCCGGTCCCAGAGTGGATAAATCTGAAAATGCCACCATTGCATTTTCGTGTGTACAGCGGATTCGTTTATTTTTTGAAACGATGATGTCATCACCCAGCGCGCAAAGTTTATGCGCATGCTCCAAGTCTTCTTCTCCATTTTTAGTGTATCTCTGTGGCAGAATTATAGCGCCACATACTGATTTGGCATTTATACTACATCGTTTTGAGTCGGTTTAGTGGTTTCGTGTGTATGCAGATATTTCTTGAGATGAGGCCGTGAAAAGGACAAATAAAGATCAGATAGGGAAAGCTCTGGCTTCGTGTGGACTGCGTCCTTTTTGATATAGCGAAACATTATTACGCTGGCATTCAGTGAAAAAAAAACTCTTTGTGTGAAAGTCTTAGCCATAAATCTGTCTAATTTGGTTTCCTAGTCTTCAGGGATCCGAGGAACTCGTGTATCATTGCACCTGACCCCACAGAATCCAAACGTTATACAATCCACAATTAATAACTGTTAACACTAGGGCTGTCAACGTTAACGCGTTAACGCATGCGATTAATTTATTCAGATTAACGCTATAAAAATATTTAACTCCATTAACGCAACATCTGTTTTTTCTGTCATCATTGCCTAGCGTTACATTATATAATATCCATATAAAGGCCTTTAAACGATTTGAAATTGTTGTATTGACACTTCCAGTGTAGATTGACAGCTTCTGGCTGTGGAACACGGCTCAACGCGATAGCAGTCCCGTCTGGTGTACACATGGGCTAAAGGCTGCGTCAGAATCTGTCAGACAGCGCACCAGTATTAACTTCTCTTTCGTGCTTGAATGAACAAAAACACAAGATTATGCCAGAAAGCACATTTTCGCAAGCACAGTCTTCAACGAGTTAAATTAAGTCTTAGGGAAAATAGGAAGCGCTTTCGACCTTCGCATTCTTAAACGTGCTGCTGTGACTCCTGTTACTCATGTTAATCAAAGAACAGAAGAAAAGAGGAATTCAATGTGATTTTGTAGCTTTAATGAGGATTCTTCTTTATTATTTACCAGGAAAGTCTGTAAAGTGTTTGAGAACTTTATTTATTTTCTGTATATTTCCTACCTGTTAGACAGGTAGGAAGGGCACACACTTATAATGGGTTTGATTAGTAGAAAAAAATAATACATTTAATAAAAACATCAGTTGCAAAGCCAACAATAATTGGAATGTTGGCTTTCATTCATAAAATGGTGCTGTTAAAGAAATGTGTTGTTTCTACATTAATTTGGAGATAAAATGTGAAATGATTAGAATGTTGTAAAAGTATGTTTAAAAACATAAATGCTGTGTGTGATAAGGTTCTTTTTTTTTAATCGATTGACAACAATTTGGCTTTGCAACAAAATAAATAGTGTATGTTTAATTTCCCTATACGTGAGATTAATCGCAGTTGATCACATGAAAAGGGTGTGATTAATCGCGAGTAAAAACCCATTGAGGCGAATAGATATGAATGCAAGTGCAGAAACTATTGTATAGCAATTTAAAAGCTTTGTTAACAGTGCAATTTAATTGAATTTTATTATTAAGCACTATATACCACTCCTCTTCACTCACTGCTCAGCATTCTAAAACAAAACTGATCCCACATCAGTGCAGAGGTTTAGTTCCATTCTGTGCAGTATTCACATAGCTTGACTGGTTTTAAATGTGAGTGTCTAAATAGCAAACTGGTGAGTAGCAGGATCACTCTGTTCTGGTGCCATCAGTGGCCGGCCTGCATTTATTATAATGTATGGAGACCCTGGAGACTATGACACAAGCAGAAAGACCCTCAGATGAGACAAATGGCATTTCGTGTTGAAATGTCACTGCGGCACGTTCTCTGTGTCATTTATTGAATGGAGGGCTACACGGAATGGACAATGATTTCACATCAGCAGTGGTTTTGTCATCTGTAGACACGTGTTTGCATTCGGAGACCAAGTATATTTGTGCGGAGTTGGAATCGGAAATGTTTTGCAGAATGCAGGACACTGTTGTGTTGTTTGTAAATTTAAATTTAAAATGTTATTTCCATGTGTTGTTCTACACCTGTATGACTTTGGAAGACAAAATATTGACTTGCGACGAAAATAATTCGTAAAATATTAGGGCTGTCAAACGATTAATCGTGATTAATCGCATCCAGAATAAGAGTTTGTGTTTACATAATATATATCTGTGTACTGTGCGTAATAATTTTGTATTTATTAACACATTCACATACATGCATTTATTTAAGAAAAATCTCAAAATTAATAAACATTTATATATAATTTCAATTATTGGTAAATATAAATAAATACATGTAAATATTTCCTAAATATGTATTCATGTGTATGTGTTTGTATTTATAAATACAAATTTAATATGCACAGTACACAGACATATATTATGTAAACACAAACTTTTATTCTGGATGCGATTAATCACGATTAATCGTTTGACAGCCTTATAAAATATAATACATCACTATTTGTTGCATTGTCGTGGCAGGAGAGGCTCTTATCGGGGCTCTCTGTCGCCATCTCGGTTTGTAACAAACAATAGCAAGTTACTTAATTACTTACATTTTTTTATTTCCTTTACATGGTCACCCACGAAATCGTGTAGATCATTACTGTACGCTTACATTTCATATACTTTTGTATTGTTCTTTCTTGCGCAATAAATGTTTCGTTTATTTTTACGAAAAAAAATTACATTTATTGTAATTGCATGGAAAATAACCCGACCATTCTGGAGTTGTTCTCTTTAGATTACATAAAAAACGAAAAGGCATACTAGTTTGGAACACTTAAAAAAGTTAAATTAAGCCTCATTAGTAACAGGCTGTGTACATTTCTCCATCTCACAAAATTTCATGCATGAACAAGTTACTGTGAACCACCAACCAAACATCTACCATATGTTTATAAGCCAACATCATCTTTTATCAAACAAACCTTTCTGTACTTCCATCCAAACAACAAATGCTCAATCCATCTGGTGTTTAATACACCCGCTTCGTTTTTAGCTTTACCCAAGCATACTCCACCACACTTAAGAAATATCTCTTATGCCTCCTCTGACAGCTTCAGATGCGAGCTATCTGGTCAACCTTCCACCAGAAGCTGCGAGGACATGATTAAAAACCACTTTCAACGTCCCTCACTTTTGTGCACTTGTACTTCCCTATCGCTGCCTCTGATAGACAACCACAGCAGAACTTGGTTAAGACAGGAATCGCATTAGCAGAAGCTCGGGTGTCGAAAGGGCTCCCCGTCACCACCCTCCCCAGGCCGCCTCGCTCACCAGAATCGCTCGCAGCTAGACCGATAGCTGCCCCTGCAATCGTACGTCTCTCGCAGGCTTTGAGAAATAGCAGAGAGCCACCGGTGTCTCCGCCGAGAACAGACACCGCCGTCCGGTTCCAATCAAAACCGAGCGACAGGTTTCGGTGAAGCCCTGTCAAAGCTCTCCTGTAGTATTTCATTACGATGTACCAGCTTTCAGATGTTAGATATGCTTCTAGGTGTTAAAAGCAATATTAAACTGTCGCGCTGATATAATAGAGGTTTTCTGAGGACAGTTACAAGTAGATTGCACACTACCCATGCATGACATAAACCACAAACCGTGCACTCGAGGACTCCTGATGTCCCTCAAGTGCTGTAATTAGAGGTTTGAATAGACCCTTATTAACATGAAGACCTGAATAAACGATGAAATTAAGAGGGTGGTAGCGGCTCTCTCGTGGCCGTGACCTGATGCCATCTTCAGAGCCAAATTCCCACCCTTCGAGGAATTATCTGCAGCACATTGGGAAGCAGTTAACAGATGTTAGCGGCTGTAGATTCTATCTTGGTACATTCAGTACATACCATAATATGCTATGAATAAATGCACATTGCTGCTATATTGTACGGGTGCCAGATGCCTTCTGAGTAGGGCTGTTAAGCGATTAATTGCGATTAATCGCATCCAGAATATAAGTTATGATATATGTCCGTGTACTTTGCATAATTTATTTTGTATTTATTAACACAGGAAATATTTGCATATATACTTATGTCATTTAAATTGTATGTAAACATATTTATTTATATTATATATTTAATATATATTATTGATTTTATATTTTATGCTTTTCTTAAATGCATACATCTATGTGCTTGTTTTTACAAATACAAAATTTATTTGCACAGTACACAGACATAAATCTGGCTACCGAACCCGAGACTACCTGAAGGAGGTGAAGGAGCCGTCTGGAGGCAACGCGCATACAGTAAACCCAAATGTCATTTACTCTGCTGCGCATAATAGCACCAAATTAATAAAAACACAATATATTGATCCGTGTTTTGTTTTCTGTCATGCGCCGTGCACATTTTTGATGACGTAAGACGAACGCAAACGCACCAGGGTTCGACAGAATAAGTTGAGTGTGAAACCAAACCTACGCTGCGGGGGGCGCCGGGAACTATCGCACTCGGGTTCGGACCGCTGCAAACGAGCTCAATCTGAAAACGGCCTTATTCACATTATCACTGTTTCCTGTAGGGTGAATGGCACAATGTGCACTATACAGGGAGCGATTCAGACAGTGTATATATGCTGTTCATTGGGGTGAATGAGTGTGATTTCGAATGAGTGGCAACTGCAAGTAGTGGAAAAAATCAACAAAATTAAAGAGGAATTTGACTGATAGCATCTTTTCTTTATTTAATTTCAACTGTTATTATATATATTGTATATTATTGGGATTTTTTGTGATCGTGTAGTGAAAATCTAATAATGGGACAGCCGTGAGTTTGTTTTTTGTGGGTATGACAATGACATTTTTATGAACGTTGTTAATGTGGTCGGTTGGGTTGCATATTTTGATAGCAGTCCTTTACTCCCACTAAATGTTAACAGCGTGTTTTCTTTGATAACTAACATCCCAAATAGGCTAGAAAACACCCTTGGCCTGATTCACGGTGGTGTTTCATTCACTGTTTGCTCTTTCACACGAGGCCAGCTGTTCACATACAACACAACTCACCGGGGAGCAGAAATAACCCCTGGATTTGTGCCGGCGTATCCAAAACACAGCCCACACAATTACCTCCATCCACTCTCCATTCATCTCAACTTCCTGAAGAAGAGAATAACTGGTGCCATAATGAGCTTTTACTTTTTCTCTCTGTACTGTTTGAGCAGCTGAAGGATTTCACGCTTACATTAATAATGTCAACATCTACAGTAACGCGTCAGACTTTGATTTTCACTGTAATCCCCAATATTTGCATTTACATGCATCAGCAGTTGCTGTTTATAACATTTTAATAACTCCCAGCGCTTTGGGAATCACAGTTTTTTATTAGTTGTAGCGACACACATTAATATATACAGGTAGGGTCTGATATACTGTAGGACGGGGTAATGTAATATCTTGAGCCGGTATAAGCGCACACATTACTCTCAGCCGGGCTAACAGGTGCTTGGCGTTCACGTGTGTCTACGTCTCAGACGATAATTAAGACTGCCCACCTGTTCAGTGATGTATGTCCTCCGGCTCTACAGGTGTGGGTATAACCCGGCGAGGAGATTGTGAAAGCGGCCTTAATTATCCAAGTGTGCATGTGTGAGATTGAGGGAAAATGAGTCTTTCCTTCTTACCGAGACTTTTCCTTTTTTTTCTTGTGCCTTATTTAGGAAACCAGACAGCATGAAGCAGAAAAACGCCTTCCCTCCTAATTTCATCCACTCACTGGACTCCACTCACATGATGCTGACTTCACTGCATTGTTATAGGTGATGAGCCAACAGTTGTCTTACATTACACATCATTTATTAGGAATGGATTAAAGCAGGGGTCACCAACTAGCGGACTCCGGTCCGAATGCGGACCGCGAGATGCGTCCGTCCGGACCTCAAAGCCTTTTGACATAAATAAATGAACGCCACATTATATTCTAATGCAATCAAATTTATACCAGGCACATCAAGGTCTGCTCAGTAGCAGTTTGGGTCCTACGGCGCCACGGACAGTTAACATATGCGGCGCGTACACTGAAAAACAATGTCCTTTTCAAAAGTTAGAGAAGTTGACGCTGAAAACCATGTTTTCCGAGATGAATGGCTCGAGAGATTTGCATTTATTCTTCCTGCATCGACATGCACGAGACCGGTTTGTCTCAGTTGCGGTTGTCAAAAGCGGAAACCTTAAATGGCATTATGAAATTAGACGTGGACATTTTGAAGAAACTTGTCCGCAGCAGTCCGAGGTAAGGACACGGAAAATAGATTAGCTCAAAGCCCAGTAGGAGCGATCTACACGGGTCCTCCCTCATTCACTTACCGCCCAACAACGAGCGAATGTTCCCTAAGAATACAGTGGATCTTAGGAAAACATTACAAGCCCTTTACTGATGGGAAAATAGTAAAAGGGTGAATGGAGGCTGCGTGAGAAACACGTTTCGAAGGAAAATAATGACATAAACTAAAAGAAAATATTAAACAAACCCCCCTTTCATCTGCACCAGTCACCAGAAGAGCTGAAATGTTATCAGAGGATGTTCAGTCACAACTTGATGCTTCTATTTGTTCATCTCAGTTCAGCAGAAAACAACACTTTAGTTTTCTTTTAAAGTTGTTCATGTTGAAATGAATGTATATTCAGAGCAGGTTTAGAGATTAGGGCATTTTGCACATTTTCCTTCATTATATTGTTGTCAGACATTGTAATGCCGTCGTATAGATATGAAAAGACATGTGTTTATTTCTTTGGTCTGCCAAAAACCATAAATTTATGTTTTTAGGTATTTAATTGTCCGGACCTCGGCTGGTAAGAAGGGTTCGTTTACTGGACCTCAAGCGATTTTAGTTGAAGACTCCTGGATTAAAGGGACAATTCACCCCAAAATGCGGTGTTTTAATATCATATCTTTCCAAACCTGATTTTTGTTTGTTTGTGGAAGACAAGAGAGAAGGTTTTGAATATCTGAGCTCCATCTCTGAGCCAGAGTTACTATGGTTTTGTTTGTAGTTTTATTAAAATTTTGAATTAGCTTTTATTTTTTGCTAAAAATATAAAAATAAAAGCTATTTCAAAATATTAATAAAAATACAATAAACAACTTATAGAGCGGTATAAAAATAAACAGTAAAATGTCCAAATTACAAAACAAAATTGCTAAAACTTAAACAAAAATTAACATTAAAGCTAAAAAATAAAAAATCGAATTGAAAATATTAATAAAACTACAAAACATAACTTTAAGATAGCTTTAATGTTATTTTTTGTTTGCTGCTTTATAAGTTCTTTATTGGAGTTTATTACTTTCAATTAGTTTTCATTTTTATATTTTAGCTTTAATGTTAATTTCATTTACTTTTCAGCGATTTTGTTTTGTGATATTGTTATTTTATTTTGTGGTTTGTGGTTATTTTCTTTCAGTTTTAGTTTAGTTCTCATTTATTTTTTGGGTTTAGAATTTTGCTTCCTTAGCTTATTTAACTTATTTTAGTTATTTAGCTTTTTCAGTTGATTGCCAAGCCAACATTAATGTAATTTTTTAAATAATGTTTAGGCAATATTTTATTTCATTTTAAATGTTTTAACTTTTAATAGTTTTAGCTTGGGTAAATTACATTAACCTTGCTTTGATCTTTGCTCTCTAATGCAAATTTTGTGGTGCACATTTTCTTTAATCCTCTCTTTTAAAACCTTGTAAGGTATTCTTCACAATAAGTTATGTACATGTAATATTTACTCTTGTTTTTCATTAACCTGACGTTGTATTTGTGTTGCAGGGCTGGTCTCACATTTATATCTGTCCATGACTGTTATTGGACCCATGCTTTAACTGTGGACATTATGAACAAGGTGTGTAAGGATCACGGCGTTTATTGCAGGATGTATTTAATGCATATTCTTTCAGCAGGAGTGGCTGAACGCTTTGACCATGTCAGCTTAACTGCCAGATGTTAGCCTGCTGAGTTCACCATATGTTCAAAAACTAACCCTGGTTATTTCTGTATTGAATGGCCTTACCTCTGATCCTCTCAGCTGAAGCAGTTTTGGGAGAGTTGCCATCAAGCAGTTGAGGCTTTATTTAAAATATATATATACATTTTTATATATATTATTTTTATATTCATTCAAATGGGTGAATTTATTTTTTTGAAATACAAAAAATACTGCTTTTCGCTGCTATCCTTCTGAAAATTTCATGATTTAAATTTTGTGCCATAAATCATTATTATTAATTACCCTTTATGTTTGTCACTTGGTTTTGCAAGTATCTAACCAATAAAAAGTATTAAAAAGTGCTTTTCAACTTTGACATCACAGTAATAATCATTTAAAAGTACATTGTTTTCCATATCCTGAAAAACAGCAAATTTGGACATGCAAGGTTTCAGAAGGACAGCAACATTTCACAAATTTAATAATTTAAATATTAATAAAAAATGAAATATTAGTAAATAAAAATGAAATAATATGAATGATAAAGTAATAATAACAATAGTTTATGTGACATTAGTACACATTTAAAAACAATTACAGTTTATCATTAGTATTTATTATTATTATTATATTAGTGTCAAATCCAGCAAAGCCATGTTGACATTGAGGTTGGCCAAAAGCTGCTGGATGTTAACCATAATTTCAAAAAATTTGCCACTTACAACAACGTACAGTACAAACTTAACATCATCTATATCCCAAACCATATTCAGCCGTCCCATTCCGTTTTCTCTTTTACTTTTATCTTGTCCCATCCCTTTCAACCCCTGTGAGCAGTCTATTGTCTGCGATTCTTTCTCTGACGCTCTGTGACCAAAGACTCCTCTTAAAATGGGACAGTTTGAATAAGTGAGGGCGCAAAGTCTGAAAGGAGAGGCGAGAGGGAGACAGCATTCAAGTCATCATATAAGTGCGCATAATGATTGACTGGGTGCTCTTTGTCATCCTCAGGTGTGTCGTGAGCAGTTTGTGGCTCTGCATAGTGAACCCATTTTGGACGAGTTGTCCAAGTTTCTTGTGAAGAAGTATTGCAGCAAACCTCCGTAAGCCCCACATTTGCGTCTTTAACTGTTAAATTACATTTTGTCAATACATTTTGTTCCATACACGCATTTATTTATATAAACTTTACTGCAGTTTACTTGAAAGAAAAATGAAGATGATGTTATTTAAGCCTATTTATTTCAAATCCCACAGCGATGTATCCAAGCCAAAGAAGTTTCAAGAATACTGGAAGATGGCTCAGCTTTTAGCCAAGGTTCCTCAGACGGGTGAGTTAACACATTACCCATCACATCCTCAGCGGCTTGACCCCGTGTGATTGACAGCTCGGCGGCTTTGGGCTCTTACGTAACGATTCGTCTTCCTGCCAAACAGCACATGTGCATTAACTGTATGTTCATCAGCGAGATAGATCTCATTAAACTGATGACAATTAATTCTGTCAACTGGTTAATCCAGTTACATAACGCAGCCCGGGAGGTAACACACCGGACAACATACATTAGCCGCGAAATCGCACACATCTGTCGCATGTTGAATCAGCAGAGGCTGAAAAAGTCAATTAAATTTCTATAGGGAATAAACGTGTGTTCTCGATTTTGATTGTGATAATTACAGCCAAGTCAGGAGGATCGATTAGATTCAGGCGTGTTGTTGAAGAAACCCAGAGAAGTCAGTCACTCTCTCTGTGTTTTTCCAGGATCCCTTCGTATTATCACTAATGAAATTGGCTCTCTCAGGGGACAGCTGAAGGCTGTGTGTGTGTGTGTGTGTCCCATAGGCCTGATTTCCTCTGTGTTCTTCAGAACAACGTGACATCTTGTGCCTTGGTGAACATGCATTAAGACCACCCACAATTCCATTCATGAGTCAGGCAGTCATTGCTGAAACAGCCTGTGTGTTTTATCTTTATTTATATCTCCTACGAAATTCATTTTTTCTGGGAGATGAATGGGTTCATTTGATGGAGTTATAGTTAATATTTATTGATTATTGGCTTTTTTATCGATTAAAAACAATGATTTTACTAAGTAATGCCTAAATGTCACAGTTCAGCACACAGCAACATAAATCACAGATCAGTTCAATTCAGATTTTTTCCCATCGTTGCAAAGCAGTTTTACAGCAAATGCATATTAATTCATGCAGTAGAGACATTACAAAAAACAGTATAGAAATAAATCATTTTAATCAAATAATGAAATATATGGACGGCTTTAAAGCAACAACATAAACTAACATAACTGTGCTTGCACGCTTTTGTGGCCCAAACTTAACTTCCGGTACACATCCGCAAAGAATAGAGTTTTACAAAATATATATTTTTCATGATTTTGGAGTAAAATATCAGACACCCCGTGGTACCTACCATTTTGTGTAAACAACCCTTTTCCAGACGCACTTCCTGTTTTAAGTTTAGGTTTTTTTTCACATGTAATTACAATAATAAGATATTTGTTTAACATTTTGATTCATTTCTAAATTCTCTGTTGGTTGTGTTTTGTTCTAACGTTGTAGTGTTATAAAGCTAAAACGGAAAGTGCTTCTGGATCAGTTTTGTTTGTGTCTTACAAAATGATGTATAGAAACTACTAAGTAACATTGCTGCTAAAAAATGGCACACATGAATGAGCGCAAAAAATAAACAGTTTTATTTATATTGCGCTTTTCACAGTGTGTATTGTTCCAAAGCTGCTTTACAGGAGAAAATAACAAAAACACAAAAAAGGTCAAACACAGTACAGTGCATGATGTTTATAAAACAAGCAAGATCATTCTAGTAAATGGTATGGCCAGCTTAAAGGGTCCAGGGACATGGCCTAAATTAATTGACGAGTTGATAATGTAATAAATGGACTCAATTGCTTTTGTCTCGTTTGTTTTCGATTTTCTCTGTGAAAAATGTCACAAATTCCTTGCTACCAAGGTGCGGCGGAATTACCAGATCAGGTGATGTCTTTTTATTTGTTAATTTAGCAACTGTACTATATAAAAACCTTGGATTGTTTTCGTTAGTTTCTATGAGGTTTCGGAGGTGCTCCGAACAATGTTGTAATAACATTTTCAAAGGTTTTAACTGGCCATCTGTCTTAGATGCGCTCACCGCCTTAATCCATTAACTGACCGCCGCCCCGCAATTTCAATTGACTTTATAATGAGCGCTAAACTTAGCATCTGTTTTCATTGTCACATATTTTTTCTTAAGAGTCCAAGTATCTGTGTAATCATGTAATTGCTCTCTCGCAGGTGATTTAAATCTGGAGAAGGTGAAAGAATCTGTGTATTTCTTCAGCTGAGGAGCGTTTCATACGGCTGATGGACAGGTTTCATCAAGAAGCTAAGGGCTCTTCACAGACCTCATCAAAACAGATTGCTGCTTTTCGCTGCACCGAGAGCGTACGTGACTGGGATGGGACTGGTTGATATGGTAGAAAAGTATGTATGTGTGTGCGCCCGTCTGTCTTGTCATATTCTCTTAAAGACATCACTTAAACTGCGAAGAAGAGCAAACAGCAGGAGTCGCTCGTGTGGGTGCATGTCTGCGGGGGTCCTTTGCCGGTACTGAGCAAGAATGATCTCTCAGCAGGCCTGTGATCTGCTTCCGAGGGCTAACGCTGGGCTGATTAACCGAACCATCCCGGCTCTCATCGATTTCAGGGCAGCCCATCTGAAAGGTTCTCGCTGACATTTCCACTTGGATAGGATTTACCCCTTGTTCACACATTCACAAGAACATTTATAACAGAATGCCGACATAATACATGTTTTACACACTGTTGATGACGTACTGTATGTCGAGAACTTTTAAGCACTTAAATGAGTTTTGTAAATAAAGCCTTTTGATAGATTCAATATAGAGGAGCCATGTATTATGAATGAGTGCTTGTCAAAATGTGTAAACATGGCGTTCGTCGAGAAATAAAGTCAATATTTTTGTACGACGGTACTGCGAAAGGTTAATTGCTATTGAAATTTCGAAACCCAATGCATTGCTTCAATAACTCACTCTTGCTCTCTCTGTTTTTTTTCGGAATTTCTTGTTCTTAAAAAGGGCAAAATGAAACAAAACCGATTAACACACTTGATAACACAAGCGTTGAGAACAACGGTTCTGTTCATTGGTTCATATTGTGGGCTGTCTCCATATAAAAGGTTGCTTTAACACAAACTTTAATTAATTTAATACATACTGTAAGGAAAACTATTCCACTTTTATCATTTTTTATTAGGTAAGGACTTGAATATTGACATCCTGAAATATAAAATATATATAGATGTTTTAGTTTCAACTGAAATTATATGAAAGCATCCATGTTACAGATAATCTGTGTCGTGTAATAGAGATGAGAATTTCAAAATTGTCAAATTGTGTTGTGTACCCTTCATTTGAAGTTCTCATCAGCATCAACCTCCATAACACATATTTCACAGCAAAAAAGTAAACAAGTTTAAACCCGTTTAAAGCCATTTTTGATTTTTTTTGTGGATGATTTATCATATTTGTGGATGTAGCTTGAAACTTATAGCTTCAAAGCTTTCGCGTTTATGGTTGTTAATGTTTGGATAATTTGACTCATGCCGTTGACCGTAATCCTAGGCGCAGCTTGAAGCGGCCGAGTGAAAATGTCATTATTCCCTATGGACGATACATGCGGCATATGTAGCTGAGCTGGTTGAGACAAAACGCGGAAGCGATCGTGCATAGAGTCGGGAGGTTAATTTTCATAGTGCTTGTTTAACCAAAGTGCAATGCATTTATGATAGAACATGTCAGTTAATGCAAACTGAGAACAAAAACGCAGTGAATGTTCAGAAAATATTTTTGGCTGATGAATGATTTATTGTACCCAAGAGACAGAAAAGCTATCCCTTTAAATGTGTTGAACCACGCATTTGAAGGCGTTTTAAAACCTGATCTAATGGATGATTGATTTGATTTGAAACATCACTAAAATGGCTTTTTACTCAAATTGGTCATGGCAAGATACGTACATCGATGCTATTGATAAACTATGCCAGCTCAAACTGTGTAAGGTAAGTTTGTCATATCCCACTTCTTGAAAAAAATTAACCCAGATTCAGTATAAATTCAGTATATATTTATAGCAAAACTTGTGGTGCTTTGTGGAACACAAAAATATAAGTAGAAGTGAGACAAATATTCATGTCTCATGGACAAAACACGTCATTTCTGTTCAATTTGGCTAAAAAAGTAACACTTGGCTAAAGTTAATTTATATCAACCTGTTTTTGTGACACATAAAATGGAGAAATATTGCATCATTACTATCAAGCTATAATCTTTTTAATAAGCATACAAGGCGAAGTTATCTCTTGGACTACAAAGCCCAGAGCTCATTTACTAGACTGTTTTTTTTGTAAGGAAAAGACATTATAATGTTATTCAAATTACAATTGAACTTTATACCCTGCATACAAATTACCAAATGCACAATATCCTGTGCCTGGATTTTAATACTCAACACATGACTCAGGAGTAAATAAAAAAATAAAAACAGCTCTTATAGCTACTCACTTCTAAGCTGTGAAATGTATGCACTGTAATAGCGGATTATAAATAGATTTTCAAGGATTCACAGGCCAAGAGGATCTCAGCTCCTCATTTGGTAGCCGTGGCGAGTGAGTTATTTAGTGTTGTAAACAACAGATAGTGGATACCGTCACATTTCACAAGTAATCGCCGACAATGTACAGACTCACATTCTGTTCCCATAACCTCACAGTCCCTTGAAGAAGTGTGAGCCTCTCAAATCTGCTCAGATGTTTTTCATCATTTACTCACCCTTGTGTCATTCCAAACCTGGTAGCCAAACAACATTGATTCCATTGACTTCCAACAAACAATTCCTCAAAACAACTTCTTTTGTCTTCCACAGAAGAAAGTCGTATACAAGTTTGGAATGACATAAGGGTGAATCAGGAACATAAAGATTGATTTGTGTCCCAACACTAAATCAAGACATGTATTCATTGTTCTGTATAGTGGAACATAGAGCTAACACACACACACACAGTCTTAGTCAAAATCAAGGCAATGAAATTATATTTGTTTTCATCCTTTCATTTCATTTAACACACCTTTACATGTCATTTAATGTTAACATTTTCGTTTGGCCCAACTTTGGTCTTAAGGAATAAAAAAACTAAACAGTTCCATTCCAGTAAGAATTACAATTACTCTTCAGTAGTGGTTTAGGACTCTGTTCAGCAGCCATTTAATACGTCATCATTTTCTTAGTTTTCTATAACAATAATGTGCATAATAGGTTAAATATCTATCGTCTAGCTGGTCCGTGTCAAGAGGAGGGAGTAAGCTCCTACATTGTGATCAGAAGCTGCTATGTTCCGTTATTTCGACTTAACACCAGTTTGTATCTTTGTACTACAGTTTATAAAAGTAATCTTTGTGTACAGCTACAATAAAGAAAACCATGTTAAAGAGGCAAATTGTGCGAGTGGAAGCTACATCAACGTTTATATTATAGGTACAATGTAAAAGTCCCGATCGTGTAAGAATTATACAGACATGTTCTTGTAGTATGCTGTCAAGTCTGAGGGATCTCTTGTGGCCAGTCACACCACGTACATTCTGAGAGTCAAATCCAAGGTGCGAACGGGAACGGGAAAAAGTTCTTGGTGAAGGAAAAAGTCCACACGTTCCCGACTACAGGAAGTGGCCACCAGCTCCAACTTGGTCACAAATTTGAGGATAATCTCGATCTGGCGTGATGTTCTGTTTCTGGAAGGCTGATTATTGAATCCTTCTTGGGCAGTCCTGAATCCAGGCTGGGTCTCATCTGGGGGAGCGAGGCAGGAGGGAACGCGCCAAAGGACATTTGGTGCGTTAGAGCCATTCTTGGAGGGATGCCACCTCGAAAACCTACCGGCCCTGGGAGGTTCTGAGGGGGGCCGATGGAAGTAGAGGAGACTCGGGTGGATTGGGGAGGGCTTGGGGCAGCTGGCAGCACCATATCCTGGGGTAAAGACGGCTGGGAGGCAGATAAAGCTCGGGCATCCTGGCTCAGAGTGCTCCTGGGGTCTGGTAGACGATGTGTGGGGCTTGGAACGTGTTGCTGAACCAGGGATAGCTGTGACCCTGAGGGTGCACCAGGGGGGCTGGAACCATACTGAAATGTTCGACCGGTAGGTGCAAGGGGGCTGTGGACAGGTGTGCTGGCGAGAGCTGAAGCGAGGGCCAGGGTGGAGTACTGGGACCCTGGAGGTGTCTGGCTCTGGACCACTTGGAAGCGCCTTACCATGCGGGGAGATTGAACCGCCCCGGAACCCACTAGAGAGTTGCCCATCTGGGGGCAGAAGCTCATGGCTACAGCCTGTTGGAGAGTCGCAATGGCAGAGCTGGTGGAAGGTTGGCTGGAAGGTGCAAATATGTTGCCATGAGTCGAAGTAGTCATGGACATGGCCCTGGGTCTCTGCATGTCCCCTTCTTTAACCAGCTTAACCATTTCCCGATCATACTTAACGATCTCCTGGATCATCTCGTTCTCGCGGTTGTTGAAGAGGCCAGAGTTAAGATCGTGCTGTACTTTGTGCATCAGGATGGAGTTTTTCTTGCCTGAAAAAGGTACAGATTGAGAACAGTTATAGCATGTAAACTTGACTATGTATCCATGGTCAAGTTTCATTCAAAGGGATAGTTCACCTAAAAATGAATATTCTTTGATCATGTATTCACCCTCATGTCATTTCACACCTGCATGAGTTAGTTTCTTCTGCAGAACGCAAAAGAAGATATTTTGAAGAATGTTGGTGACCAAACAACACTGACCCCCATTGACTTCCATTGTATGAACACAAAACCAGTGAGACATTTCTCAAAATATCTTCTTTTGTGTTTCACCAAGTAAGGAAGCTATGATATCTGTGTCTGGTGTCGCTCTGCCGAGTCACCGCCCTGTTAACTCTAACTCAAGACACGGCGCGTGCCTATCACCTACACCCTGATGCTACCAGACACCAATTTGCAGCTAAAATGACATCCTTTGCACAGCTCCCGCCGGCAGGACCCCATCATCACCTTCATTTCCTCTCACCTTCATCTCCAAACACAAATAACACTTCCTCTTGGTTGCCTTTTAGGTGCACGGCTACTTGGCGTACATCATAGGATGTGTGGATGCGTGACATATCAGGCATACCCTGTTTTCGTCTTCTTTACAGCCGTAAATCTAACATGCAATATTTTTGTGAAGCAGATGTGATTGTGATAGCAGATCTGCAAAGCGTCTGGAATATCAACCCCTCCGTGGGCATTTATGGAATCTGGCTGCCATGGCAACAGCAGTGGAGTGGCCCATATGTAAACAACCAAGGTGGTCATGTGACAAGGAGTGACATCATCAGCACACTGACCTTGGGAGATAAGGAAAGCATCCTGAATGGATGCCGTGTGGGTTGGGGAGGGCAGGTAGGCAGCCTCATTTGGCAAAGTACGTGTTTATGTGCTGAAGACACAAGCCAGGAATGGCAAAATAATTGTGTTGGAGACGAACGAATTTTGGAAGGGACTCAAATCCACCCACAGATGTGACCCATGAAAGTCCAAGCGTGGATGAAATGCATGAAATATCTGCATGTGTATAGTTATTAAAGGTGTACCAGTCACATTTATCTCCACCATGGAGAATGTGTTATGGCAGTTGCACAATGCTTAACCGGTTTTATGCCAAAAAACTAAAGGAGTTAGCTGTGTGTATCAGTCACATTTTTCTCAAAGAAAAAATATCTTAATTCAAGATTATCTTTTTCTACAGTTGGCATTACCCTGTAAATACAAATGAAGTATGAAATAAATCTCTGTATTTAAACATCTGGTACCTGATATTTTAAGGTTCCAGTTAAGGACATAGGATGATTTTATTTCAAGGGGCTTATTTCAAAGAACACCACAGTATTAGCATAACAACCAACCATGTAGGGTTGCCAAGTCCATGCTTTTCCCACTGATATTGAGCTACTTTTAAACTGTTGCCATGGCAAGTTTATTCATTTTGTTTTATTTATGAACTGTGAGAACTATGATTAACTTAAAGGGATAGTTTCCCCAAACATGTATAAATTACTTTGTTTGGTTGAACACACGGTAAAATATTTTTGAACAAATGTTTGTAACAAACAGTTCTTGGACCCCATTGACTACCAAAGTAGGAAAAATGAGAATGGTAGTCAAAACTGCACAAGAACTGTTTGCTGTCCTACCCTCAAAATATCTTCTTTTGTGTTCAACAGAACAAAAATAATTATAAAATATTTTTTCCTACCGTGGGAGTCAATGGGGTCCAAGAACTGTTTGGATATAACCAATTTTCCAAATATCTTTCTCCGTGTTCATCAGAACAAAGATTTGTAAAATTACAGTACAAAAGTACAGATTTGGCACAACTTGAAGGAGAGTAAAGACAGAATTTTTATTTTTGTCCCTTTATCCCTTTAAAGATGAAATTGTGTGTAATGCATAACAGGGTCTGTAATATATTTTTATATATATTTTAGGCATTTCTTGAGTTTTAGTATTAGTGATGAGTCATAAGGCTAGTTTTGTCCCGGAGATCTGGCAACCTTGGCACTTTGTTGCAACTGTCCCAGTAATTATTTGTTACCAATTGAACTCTGCAGGTAATTGACATACCTATCCGGTCAAGTCGGTCAATGGCAACCGTCTCAAATGCTCTTCTCATCATGGGATACTCTTCCAGGACTTCATTGAAGTTGTCCACAGACAGCGAGTACAGCCGGCAGTAGGTGTCTGCACGCACGCTGGCAGTTCGTCTTCCACGGGTCAGCAAGCAGATCTCTGAGAAAGAAATAAGACATGGTTATGGTTCAAGATTAAGGAAAGATTGTGAAAATTAACTCATGTGAACCAACACGGAACCTGAGAAGACCAAATCTACAACTCATTATATATTAGACACAATAATTGATAACAATAATACAATAATGCTCCACCTCTGCTAAAACAAGATTAAGGTGGTCTGGTTTTTGTTTTTCTGAGAAGTTGGGACAGGAATGGGGTTAGCTTTGGCACTTTGAATCAAATTGCAATATACAGTAAATGTCCTTGCAAAATATAGTATCTTTTAACATAGCAGTTCTCATAATAGTAATATTAATCGGGTTATTCTTTGCTTTTAAAAGAAGACATCTATATATACACACATGAACACAGTAGAGATCTATATAGCTGTATCTCCTATATCTCTTACTTTAAGGGGGAACAAGGTCAGAATACTCAGTATTACTGAAATGTAAGATCTCATTTGCAGACTGGTCTACACGGAGTCAAAAGATGCCCAGCAATTGGGATCTACTCAGCTGGAAATATGGTCACACTTCAAAGTGTTGGCACGGCTCTCTCTCATTGAAGTTCTTATCATCACAACCAAAATGTCCCTCATCCCTGCAGAGTAAAGCTCCACTGTGGATTCAAGTGGAACGTGCTTGTTTTAAAACAATCAATAAAACGTTTAATGCGAGTAACGTTTACAGATTAATAAGAGAATATTAGATGAAAGTGTCCTTCACAGTTGATCACACACATTCACGTTGCTTAGAATACCCAAAGCCACAGAATCAAACAGCTTTCTAAGCATCCTAAGTAGTTCTCAAGAGGGCCAGTGTGGCATCTGAGGACCTCAAATGGGTGCGCCAGATATCTCATTTGCTAACATTCCAAATATGTTTCTTTGCGTAGAACCAAACAAAGAAATGTATACAGGTTTGGAACATCTTGAGGGTGGGTAAGAGTACGTTTACACGATAAAAAACGGAAACGTTTTTACTTTGCGTTTTTGAAATGTTTCATGTACACATGACAGCGTTATCAAAACGATCTGTATTTACATGGATCCGGGAAAACAAATAAAAAATGATATATTATGCATGCCAGGCCAGTGAATGGTGCTACAAAGAAACCCTACGTGTTTGCGCACATCCGCATACACTGTTTTAATCTAAAAGCGCTTTTAATACACTGTGTGTATGTGTGTTTATAGTAGTGTGCATATAAATACTATGTCTCCGCTGGTTGTAGTGGTGCAGTAAATCTACTTTTTCTGGAGAAATTATAGTAAGTATGTCACGTGGCACAAACATGCAGCATGGAGGCCGCCATTATTGTTTGTGGAATACTCGCGCATGCCTACAGACTGAACACATAATACGCATGCGTATGACATCATCGTTTTTGGAAAATGACGCCTTCAGAGCTAACATGGAAACGATAATGCCGTCGTTTTCAAAAACGTGCATTTTGAGACCCGTTTTCTAAAGTTTGCGTTTTCAGTCCCCCAAAACGCCATTTTCGTGTAAATGAACCGCCAAAACGCAAAAAAAAGTTTTGCGTGAACAGCCTCAAAATGTAGACAGAATTTTCCTTTTTGGGTGAATTATCCCTTAAAGGACATACGTAAGTGCATCTCACACAATCCTGGGGCCTCATTCATAAAATGCTGAGTAGAAACCATCCTAAATTTGATTTTACGTTCATTTCTCAAAGTGCGTACTTGTGATTCATAGAACGAACGTACGCACAGAAAACGCGTGTTCGCCTCTATCAGATGTGAAATCTATAAATCGCAAGTGATCGTAAAATTGCGCGCAGCTGAACAGTTTCAGATCTCCGCCTTTTAATGATGTCTAATTAATCCTATACAAGCGGTAAGAATGACTTATATTTCCAAAATCCTGCAGCACTCGGACAAGCAAAAGTGCGTACGTCTACTCAGACCCTGACGTGGCTCTACGCACTTTTCCACGTCAAAGACCGTTTTTATATACGAGCGCTGCCGTGGATTTTGTATTTTTCACTTTTTACGATTTAAATCTGTGCATACGCACGTTTTATAAATGAGGCCCCAGATTTGATAATCAAGTGTGTTTGATGATTGACATATTTGATTTATTATAAGTTGAGAAGATGGCCGCAATCAAGCGACAAAACGCTAAATTTAACAATACTGTATATTTGATACAACTCAACAAGAAACTAACACCACAACTGAACTGCCAAACATAAAAAAACTGCGAGAAGCACCTTCAATAATAACCCTGCAAAGACAGCAGCCTGCCAAATATCACAACATCCCAGCGTGCAAAACAGAACTGTCAGATCTTTGATGAGGTGCCTTAAATTTAGCCCCAGCTGTCACTTAACATGTGATATCACGCGCTAGCTCTTATTCATCACAACTGCACGAAGAATAGGTGACATCACAGAAGCACATGAAAAAATGTATATCACAGCTGTACAAAGACACTGTGATATAACATGCCTATATTGTTTTCCTGAACTAAATTAAAATTAAAGCACACCAGGCTGATCTGGATGCTCACAGCAATATTTTGAAAGCGTCTATGCATATATATATATATACAGTATATAAAGTGTCATTTTTTTTAGCCAGGGAAGCAGCTCAGTTGATGTTACAAATTGCTCTGTCATCGCTGTTCTGCTCCATTAATTACGTTATTAATTGGCCACATTGTTCTTTATCTGTGGCCCTCGTTCAGGACCCCGAGCCCGGGGTATGTTCATAGTCTCACTGAACTCTGTGCCTCTCTCCGTACTGTGGCCCGGCCAGACCGTGCCCTGAAGACTGTGGAAAAAGAACTGGCTCTTTTTCTGGATCACTAGCACCCGGCCTTCTGTGTTTGCAGCATTTTAAGTGGGACAGAGCTCGCTGGAGGGAGAAAGGATGGAGTCATGCTCAAATGTCAGTGATATCACTATATTCTCAGCGCGAGGCAGCTGTTAGGGTTTAAGAGGGAGCAAAGATATACGATGCAAAGATACGCAAAAACGTAAATATCACGCATCCTTCAGAGTACCTTCACATTCTGATGAAAATACCTTTAAGATCACAAATTATGAACAAAATTTCAATAGAATACCTTTAGATAATATACAAGTATAATAATAACATTTATGCATAAAATAACTGCAACATGCAGTATGTCTCACGATAAATGAAATGATCTCGATGTGTGTTCCTTACCCCCAAAATAAGAGCCATCGGAGAGCTTCATGCCTATATTCCCTTTGGTCAAAATGCTGACTACACCATGCTGGATGAAGTACATCTTCTTGCCGATGGTGCCCTCGCGAATGATGTAATCTCCTGGTTGGAAGACTTCGAAGCGGAGTTTTGTTAGCATACCTGTAACAAAATTGGGATCTGCGTTTGCAAACAGAGGCATAGACGCCACCAGCTTCCGGCAGTTGAAGTTGACTATTTCCTGCAGGTGGATAAAGAAACAAAGAAATACATTTTACATGTTTGGCAGTGCTTTCAGTCTATTCATTTTTTATCAGTATATGTGAATCCTGGGAATGCTTTACCAAGTGAGCTACATGAACACTCTACCTCTCGTAGCGGCTCGTTCAACTCCTCCAAAATGCTTTCTTCATCGAACATCTTGCCCTGGTATCGATGCTCATAGTAGTCGTGGATCTTCTGCCGGAAATCAGCCGGAAGTTTATGGAAAGACATGTACTGCTCAACTTGCTTGTACTGAAAAGACAAAAGAACACACGATGAAAATGAACATTTTTACAGATCACCATTGCTAACCAACATTTCGCCAAAACATTTCAGACACCAATGTGTGAGTTGCCATGTCAAAAGCAACATGCCCTCCGTTGTGGAGACGTGCGGGATCACTAAACACAGATGAAAGTAAATAATTAAACATACAGGCTTGTTTTCCTATTGGAAAACGTTGGGCGTTCCTGCTATTTCGGGAAACATGATAATGTGATGTTCTCCAAGCAGAAGTACGATGAAATAAAAGAACGCTCCGTGTAGTTGATCTTTTTGTCTGTTGTTATGGCTTTCTGGTTATTATCTTGATGCATTATTGTATGAAAGCGATTGTAACAGATATGTTTCTGACTAAAGCCATCTAATGATAATGAATCCAACCAAACATGTTCATTAAAATATGGTGACAACTTGGCGATGTTATGTACAGTATGTCTAGAAATAGTATATTTAACAGGACAGCAAAAGTGTCAGATTTAGAAAACGACTCCAAATATTGCAAAGTAGCAGGTTATATAACAATCTTGATCTTGGTAGAGCGTGGAGGTTATTAAGTGTGTTTATAACATCTGCTTTGTAACGCGTCACTGCAACAGTACCTCACACACTGATGTATGAAGGCAATAATGGCCAACAACAAGAAAATTGAAAAAATTGAGATATGTCTTTCTAAACACACAGACCAATAGTTCTCTTGTAAGGTAAAGGTTATGGTTACTTTTGTGTCAAAAAGTCTAGATTCTATCACAGATTGATGAAGAACTTAAGGCTATATACAGTACAGTTTGCTAAATTTGAACCTTGTGTTACAATATTTCTGAAGCATCATCACGTCCTCTCATCTGTCATATCCCCACAGATGTCGACTCTAGTGGGTCATGTGCACAGTGGGATAATGATGTGGGGGAGGGGTGACGCTCCTTAGTGACCTCGTGGATGGAGAGGTGGTGTAGGATGAATGCATGTGGGTAATAACTGTCAGTATGTGCGCCGTGACACACGCTCAGCTTTAGATGTGCCTTGGGTCGATTCTCAGAGAGACTAACAGGGTGCGATCTGATGCTCATGCAAGGGACACAATCCATACATAGATGAATATCTAGGAGAATATCAAGAAGCAAAAAACAAAATGGTGGAAACAACACATGGTTATTGGGTCTTTCCTTTTGTTAGAGCAAAGCAATGAGAGGTTTCATGTAATAAAATCCAACAACGCCTGACAGATGTAGAAGCTATAGATCAAAGGTCCTCAACCTTGTTCAGGTCAAGGAGCTTTAGATGTATAGAAACAAGGAACATAAATCGCTGTTATACATTATGCTGTGTAAAGCTAAACTATTTGATTCTGGTCAATAATAACATACTGTATTTACATGATTTTTATGATTCTGACTTTAGAAAGGTATTAAAACAATCATTCTTGGTACGCAGTCAATGTGTGAGATTAAGGAAGATCTATTGACAGAAATGCAATATAATATACATAACTATGTGTTCAGAGGTGTATAAAGACCTTACATAATGAAGCGTTATGTTTTTATTACCTTAGAATGAGCTATTTCTATCTACATACACCGCGGGTTTCGTAAATACGTTATCTCTTTCGGCAAAGAAGCGAAAACATGACGACATCTTTGTCCTGTGTCAGCCACCCTAGTGCTTTGAAAGGAAGGACTGAGCCATTGGTTGCAATTCACAACCTGACCACTAGATGCCACTAGACACACAGAACCTTTAACATACAGTATATATAACATTTTAATGTTACTCAATATATTTTCATGTGGGAACTGTGCTCTATATTTTAATATTTATTATTTAATTATCATTTAATTTAATGTCTAATTTAAATTTTCTAATAAAATGATAATAACTGGATGTGGAATCATGGGAGGAGAAGTGACTGACTTGAATTAGCTCGGAGTGGAAATCCCATCATGAAGCTGTTTTATAAAAAAGACTTTTGTTTCTGTAATCCGCCTTGAATCCTAATCTAATTCCATTCTTAATTAATTACAACTGGATAAGAGAATTATACAATCGCACACGACTGACAGGAACAGCTGGGGGTGCCAACACGCCCTGTATGTCATTGTGTATCAGAATATTTAACATGAGAATATACTCATGTAACCGAACAATGGCGGTACCCATTGACTTGCATTGGTTTTGTGTCCATACAATAGAAGTGAATGGGTACCGCCGTTGTTCGGTCACCAACATTCTTCAAAAAATATTTTTTTCAAGTCGTACAGGTCTGAAATGACAAAAGGGTGAATAAATGATGACAATTTTTTGTTTTTGGTGAACTATCCCTTTAAAGCTGCAATTCCAACCATGTCCGTTTGAAACGTAAAATTGCATATTGATGCATGATTTCATTGCATACTATAAAAATACAGTGAAATACAGGAATGACTTTTGGCCCAAAAAGTTGGTCTCTGTTTAACGCTGACAAAACCAAGTTTATATATTTTCTTGCACACCATCAGTTAGCAACCTTAACTCGTCCAGTTCGACAAACTCTGTAATTTGCACTTTGTCCCTTTCAATCAAGAAAGCCTCTTTTCACTTGTGTTCGATTCATTCAGCCAGTCTTGAGTAAGACAAGGTGTTTAGCCAAAGACAATTACGCAGACCGTGTTGCAATCACGATTTAAAGTCTGTGTATAAGCATTGGAAAGACTAGAGAAAACTTTAAATCGAACCAGGCATTAGGCCGAGATGGGCTATAGCTTAAACCGAGAGAGAGAGAGAGAGCGCGTGTATATCAATATCAGATCTGGTGTGTGGCGAGGTGACAAAACGTCTTTACATTTTCACTGAAAGCACTGGACGGACGCCTCGTCTCTATTTTTGACGCACTACTCCAGGTACTGCAATTTTCCTGTCATCTGATATACAGTAAATAGTTACAAAATAACAATTTACTATGAACGCTCAGTCAAAGATAGGAGTGGACGTTTTTCACTAAAAGACACCAAAGTGAGGAGAATTTCTGGCATTCCTTTGACATAAAAAATACACATGACATCTATGAATAGAGAGCAATATATATCCAGTGACAGGACAGAGCTAGCATTAGCCTAGTTTCAGCCAAACAAGCTACACATCTGGCAACCTCTGCGCAGGTAGATTAACAATCATAAGCTTCCTAACAAAAGTCATCCAAAACGATATGTAGTGTTATGTAATATTTTTGGATATGATCACCTTTGTCCTAAAATAGTCGACTGAATGAGAATTCTGTCACCAATGTTGTTTCAAACCCAAACAGTGGATAGTAAATCCAGAAAAAAAGGGTTTGGAGCGACATGAGAGTGAAAGAAAAGTTTCAAAATGTTCATTTATGGATGAACCGTTTCTTTAATTTTGCTCATTCTGTCTCCAAATAAATGACTGAATGACTTTTAAACCTGGCCAGCTCATGAATCAAACAGTTCAGAAACCCACAGAAACATCAGAGGGGCGGGGATGTTTTTCAATGCCGTAGAGATGGTATATTTCTCATCATGACCATCTGCCAAAGCATCAAGGTCTTCGTGGTCACAGAGGAAAAGGGATGAAAGTCTGTTTCATGTGAATTGTACATAAAGCTTTCCATCCATATGCTCCATCGGTTCATCTACAGCTGCATTTAATCCCACAGAAAACCTGATGCCAACTTGGATTATGGTTTATGCAAAGCCCTACTTTAGGTCCCTTATATTCTCTGTAATAAAAAATACACCTAAAATGAAAAAGCTGATTTTCTTCTCAACTTCTACATGAGGAAAAGTAATAAATTACTGTTAAATCAAATGCATACATCACATAATTTGCTGTATCTCCATTGTAGCAGTTATTACGGTATATGTCATATTTAATGCATGAATAGAGAGCATTTTAACTGCAACAGTCGATTGATACAGCCGGATCATTACATCTCAGCACATCTGTACATACAACCACAGATCCCTAGGGTGCATCTGAGAGAAAGCTGATCTGAGATCTGTATCATAAACAGGTGCTTGAAAGCCAGCATTGAGTAATGCAATTCTCATTATGTAATGGTTAATGTCCCATTCATCTGTTGCTTTTTGGCAATCCGTTGGATTTTGCACAAGAGGAAGAGTTGGACGTGATGAGATGATGGGGGACCTACAAGGACACGGTGCCTGTCTAGAGAGGTTAAACCACATAAATACTGCATCCAAGTGGCAAAAAAATAGCGTGTTTACACAACCTTTATAGTCCCCTGCGGAGACACAATTAAGTGTCTTACATACCTGTATATGACTCTACGTCGGGTCCAAGTCGGTACCTAAAAATAAAAAAGTTGGCCGTACCTAATTTTCACAAGACCCGGTAGTACCGACGTACCGGGTCAACCGGGTACTGATGCTCTGTCTGACAGGTTGTCAGTTGGAAACTTTTTATAGACGCAATAATACGTGATGAGCGGATAAGCGCGGCTCCGATCCACAAGAGATGCGCACAGAAATACTTCAGATTAAAGTCATATCACGAAGAAAACGAACAGAGTTTTGTGGTGAAACGAGGAAGCATCCGGATTTAAGTTAACAAGTTCAAGCGGTAAGTTTCAAATTCTGTTCGCGTTTGCATTATGAATGTTGTAGCATATGTTAAGTTAAAGGTTACGTTAAATTAAATGTCCCTGTTTGCGTCTTAATTTGTTAGCGCCAGTGCTAATCCAGTCAAGTGTCTTTATTAACCATTTAATGCTTTTATAACTGTAATGGGGTAAAATAAGTGGGAGGACAGGGTGGGGTTTACAGTACCTATTTTATATAGGCTTATCTGAAATCTATGTGCTAGAAAACTATCATACTAACTGTATGACTAGCAATATGTGTATGTCTTGGATAGATAACTCTATTAGGTTTAAAAAGCCACATTTAAACTAAAGAAAAATCTATCTGTTGCATTTATTATTTTAATATACAGTTACCTTAATGTAAGTAATCTTGTGTAAATGCAGTATAAAAACTGATGTTTTTTTTAATATTGCATATGCATGTTTGTTCAGTCAGTTGACTTACTGAAGTTTATTCTATTTGTCTTATACAGCAGCAGACTGAGGAGGATGTTCATCAGCATGAAAGACCCCAGTGAGCACACAACAGTTTCAGCAACAATTAACTTATACTTCATGTATACAAAATGGCATTGCTTTCTATACATTTATAATAACAATGAGCTTTATTAATAAAATTGTGTTTCAACTGGTGTTTTGCTTTGGTACCGAAATTGGTACCGAGAACCGTGGAACTTTACTTGTATTGGTACAGACTACTGAAATTTTGGTACCGTGACAACACTAGTCTAAACAATGGAAGTCAATGGGGGTCAGTGTTATTTGGTTACCAACGTTCTTTAAAATATCTTATTTTGTGTTCTGTTAAAGAAATAAAGTCATAGAGGTTTGGATTGACATGAGGGTAAGTAAATGATGACAGAATTATTATTTTTAGTTGAACTATCCCTTTAAGCACAAGAACCACCATCAGCGTCCCACCTGTGAGATCCCCTTCGTCTTGAATATGCACAGTCAGCAATCATGAACCACACTCCCCATCAATGTCAGTGTTTTGGTACAAAGGAACCGCATTATATGTTTATTCTGTTCCGTATAAGGAGGATTAAACTACGAGTAGTCAACCATGTGCTCTTTATCAGATTCTAAGAGTAGCTTTTGTGAAGCTGTTACCACACTCCAGTTCCCCTCGGCCTTAACAGCCCTGCTATCTGACAACAAGCGGCTCCTTTGCTAATGGTTAATGAAGAGGAAAGTCTATCGCCTCAAGCAAGATTTGATGAGCTCCACTGACAGTTCTTCTGGGAAACTAGGCATTATATCATTTCTTCAAGTGTTATCCTAATATATTCAATTTTAGAGTAAAATAAAAAGAGATAAGTTTCTATAAAGACTATCAGAAAGATGTGCCGTTATAAATGGACTAAAATACTCTGGTACACTGAAAAAAAAAAGTTCTTACTTAGTGTTTTGTCTTGTTTTCCAGTACAAATGTCTAAAAATTGTTAAAGCAACACTTTGTAGTTTTTCGATTTAAAAAAAATCTCTCTAAAATTATTTCAGTAGTAGAACAACTCTTAACCGGATGAATTCTACTGCCGCTGCTGCCTGAACAGCCTCATAGCGGATACAACCACAGTCTGTAAGTTCTGTGTTCGGGTCGGTACACTCCTGCCTGCGGAGGAGTGCGACATGGTTTCCAAACAACGTTTCTGCATTAGCCGCTTCCATCAGCTTAGTAAACAAATTCACGTGTAGTGCGGTGCCCACAGGGAAGCTTATACAGCGACATTATTTACAACACTGGTAACAGACAATTGCGCTTATCAACCACATGGGGGATTCCTTTAAATCGAGATACATTTGTAAGAGAAGTAAATTACTTTAAGTTTAGCCTTGTTTTCTGAAAACGCTTTATAAAAATTAAGGGAATTTATGCCTAAAACAAGCAATGATATCTGCCAATGAGGTAAGAAAAGTTGTTAATTCAAGCTTCAACAAGCTTTAAAAAAATCTTAAATAAGATACATTTAATGACTTAAGATTGTTTTTCCAAAAAAATGAAGTGCGTTTTAAAATATTTGCAAAGGGGTGAGAAAATAAACTTGAATTACAAGATAAATTTACTTCACAGGGAAAGTGACATAAGAAATAAAATAAAATAAATTTTGTTCGTTTTAAGTTTTTGCTGTCTCAACAATTTGGTAAGTTGACTTAACAACAGTATTTGTCCTGTCAACCTAAAAACACATGTTGAATCAATTTATTAGGTAGTAAAAGGTAAAACTATATAGGCAAAAAAATTCTAGATTTAAACATAAACTTACATAATTCTAATATTTTCGTTTCTAAAAAGAAAGACTAAATCTTAGTTCACATTCTTTAAAGTCAAGTAAATGTATCTTGATTTAAGAATTCGTAGATATTTGTACCTGACAACAAGACAAAAATGCTAAGCAAGAATTTTTTTTGCAGTGAAGTCACATTTTTACCTGATTTTATTTGTAATGTGACCTGACTGACGGCCACTGGGGATTTTCTAATAGCTTCAAATGCAGGCCTTTTTACCTGGTTGTCCTCAAATTTCTGAGAAGTTTCCTTAAAACCCCTCAATTAGTTACCTATTCTAAACACCGATCATCATCTACTTCCAGAAACAGAAAATGAGCCATGTCCAGAGGGAAGTCAGCACACTTAAGTTAAACCAAATAGTTTCTGACAAGTGACAAGCTGCGAACCGAGCGTTGCAGGTGTAAACAAACACCAGATGCCGTGATTAGAAATCAAAGACAACAGAATTACAGCAGTGGGAGGGGTCGACAACTGATCAGATGTGAGGGAGACCAGATTGCGGCGAACTCCAAGAATCCTCTGCTGTTGGGATAGTTGACCTGAGAGGTTGCAAACAGATGATGGGACCGACTTTGATCTGGCGAGATCAAACGATCGGCGACACATGAGAAGGTCATCTGCAGGTGTTACGGTGCGTGTGTGTGTGTTTAGGCAGCGTGTCACCCACCTTCTCCTGGTACTGGCGACGGGACGAGTCCAACGACTGTATGAGGGCGGTGGCGTGGCCGATGAACATGGCGTAGCAGGTGGCTCCCACGATCATGCTCAGCATGGTCAACCAGATATCAGACATACTCTCAGGGGCCTGGCGCCCGTACCCGATACACAGCATATGGCTCATGGCCTTGAACAGGGCGAAGGAGTACAGCTCGCTCCAGGAGTCATTCTGGAAATCGGGAGGGAGAACAAAAGGGACTTTGATTACTTCATCAACACAAGATTCATTTCCATGCCATGCCAGATCTTTACTAAAGAGCTAAAAACTCAAACTAGCTTCTTCTATGACTAGCTATGAACTTACTGCACATTTATTATTCACTTTCTCTGCGGCTTTAGGCAATTAATGAGCAGCTGTATGTTTATTATTTCAGTCGGGATGATCTCATAAAGTCTCCTCTCTCGCAGATATCTGCATAAGACCTCAGCTGCCGCACTAAGATGCCTCGTTTCCTTTCATAAGCAGCTGATTTTTCAGAACTGACCTGACGGGTCCTCGCGAAATGTGCTTAACCTGATTTGCATTCACTTCGTGCAGGGTTTAGACAAAGCTATGAAAATCTTGAATCAAAGAGATAAAGTCAAGGGGGCTGTGGTTGACTTTGAATGATGAAGTGGGGGATGTCTGGGGTGAGAAATGGAAAACGGGGCGATGGGTAATCAGTGGAATTACTTTGTGAAGGAGATAAGACGAGGAGGGGCTTGCTGGAGTTGCCATGGAGAAAGCTATTTATGGTAGTATAGCTTGTCTGTCTGTCCGTCCGTGTATTTGTGGTTAAATACATATATAAATAAACCTCAGAAGAAAAAAATGCATCCGATTGCTTTGTTTGTTTGCTTGACATATGCTTTCGATGACTGTATTTACCCGTCAATAAGCAAAAGTAAACCATTACATGTCGATTGAATAGACCAGACTGTCACATTTCTACATTATGTAAATGTTTATATTCATTTTATGTATTTACATTTTGAAATGTACCTTCCACTGCAAGATATATTTAGCAATTAAAAAAAGTTTAAGTCTGCTAAAATACGCCTTTTAAACTAAGATACAAAGTATACTTTCAGTCTACTTTTTATGTATATTTGGCCTATACTTGCACTCAATCTTTTGATGGAGATATACCCAAAAGTATTCTAGGTATACTAGGTGTATTTACTCTTTTGATTAAGTAGCCTATTAAAGGTTTAGTGTATGAAATTTAGCAGCATCTAGTGGTGAGGTTATGAATTGCAACCAACGGCTCACTCCACCCCTCCTTTTTGAAGCACTAAGGTGGGTGAACCAGGGCTAAAATGTCACGTTTTCACTTCTTTGCCGAAGGAATTACGTATTTACGAAACGCTCTCTGTAGAGCATATTGTCTGTTTCAGAGCATGTGAGCGGAGCGGGAAGCGAGCGAAATATAGTCGGAGCGCGGAGCGGGTTTTTATCCAAAGGCCGGAGCGAACGCTCTGTATCGCTCCGGTTCCGCTCTGATACTGCTCACACCACGAGTCTAGGGCATGCACAAATCCACCCAGAATTCACCTGTGCCTTCAATAATTAACAAAACTGTCAGCCTGTACTTCAAAAATCGTTCGTTGTGAAGGAGAGAAGTCTGGTGTAAACACAGTGGCGATCCGTGACTCCTCTTCATGGGAAGCAGTTATGCGAAGCTCGGCAAAACATGTATTTAGCCCATCGTGTGTGTGTTGCGTCATGTCAAAATACGTGCCTGCTACAGACGCGTCGAAAGGGTTTTTAATAAAAGAGACGCTCGCATTTGCTAGATACTCGCTTAGTCTCATGTGTAATCAGAGTTAAGTGTTAACGCAGTGTCTTCTGAACGCGAGCGTCTCTTTTATCATAAACCCTTTTGACGCATCTGCAGCATGCATGTATTTTGACATGATGCGTGATGCACATAGGTTCACGTGAAGCGCTGAACACGTATTTTGAATTCCAGCTTCCCCTGAAGAGGAGGCACCGATCGCAGCTGAAGCATAGACTAGAATAACCGCGATCAGTTCCGGTAGCTGCGTCGGAGCCATAACGTGCCGCAGATGCGTGCGGTGTAAATGAGGGGTAAGGCTTCCGTTGAAAACGGCAGGTGTTAGGCATGCAGAGGAATTTTAAATTTGAGCGAGCGTGGAGCGATTTCACCGGAGCGGGATGAAATTGTAGGTGAGCGGGGAGCGGAATTGAGCGGAGCGCGGAATTGAGCGGAGCGGTCTGGTGCTCCTTTGAGTGGGGAGTGGAAATTCTCACCGCTCAGCTCCACTCACATGCTCTGGTCCGTTTAGTGCTACTGAAACAACATGGCAAATTCCATGCAAGGGGACCCGCGGTGTATGTAGATAGAAATAGCTCATTCTATTAAAAACATAACGCTTCATTATGTAAGCTCTTTATACACCTCTGAAGACATAGTTATGCATATTAAATTGCATTTCTGTCAGTAGATCCTCCAAAAAATTAAACATTGGACCTGTAAATGATTAAACATTGGACCTTTAAATACTCTTTACTTATAAGCTTGGACGTTTATATAGAAACAATATAATACAGATAATGTATGAATGGTAAACTAGAGGTTTCATGTTATGTTCACTTAAAGAAAACTTAAGCATACTTGCAGTATAAAAACTACCAAACTAGTATACTTACATAAATTGAATTGCAATAGTCGAGATGAGAGCATATAAATGCATAACTCCCTCGAACTCGGCAAAAGTTAAAAAGTCCACTAGTACTACTACAAAAGTATTGAACTAGTAAACTATGAGTATATCTATAAGTTCACTTGTAGAATAGTTGCCTTACAAACAAAAATGTACTTGTACACTAGTCGTGTACTCAATGTTTACTACTGTTACACCTAAAGTATGCTTAAAAAACACTACTTGTTTTGATATTAGTTTGCTACATAAAGTATACTTAAAACTTGAACTTTACTTAAATATACTTGATAAAATGAACTTAAAGAATACACTTTGACACTTGATGAATGCTCACATCATACCCCTGATGAAAAAAACAGCATATGCTGGTTTGGTATGTTTTGATGCTGGTTTGCGCTGGTTTAAACTGGTCATGTGCTGGTCCTTAGCTGGTTTAAGATGGTCAAACCAGCATCAAAACATACCTAACCCAGCATATGCTGTTTTTTCAATAGGGACATGAGCACCAAATACAGTAAAAACTAAAAATTTGTCAGTTGGCAGTAATTTGTTTCGCAGTGCAAAAGTATGCAAATGAATGCAACGCACTCCAATTACACCCATATGCCTTAAAAACCTTTCACTAACCCAACATGTGCATGACATTCTGTCCTTGCTACAATCTCTGAGGAGATAAAAGGATAATTAAGTACTCAAAAATAATTTTCATGCATATACATCAAAATAATAAAGACGTTTAACGCTGTATAATCTTTTTTAGCAAACATTGTAGCGCTGCTAGCATGATTTTTTATATGCTAATAAAAGATTAGCACACATTAAGATACACAAGCTGTGTAATTATGCCTACGTTTGCTAACTTAGCACGTATTAAACCTTGTGTTACTTGTCCCCACTGGCACTGAGATGAATAATGAGACTTTATGGCTAAATTGATTTAGCTTGACTAGCATAGCAGTTGGTTCACATAAATTTTCATGATAAGAAGCACTAAATGGAGATGGATTGAATTAAATAAAACCTGGACTGGAACACACCACACAAGTCAATGAAATGACAAACAACATGCTCGTGTTTGATGCCAATGTTCACTTTGAATGGTTCCTCAAACGTGTAGCTCATGTGTCCGTTATTTGCTTATATTCTTATGAGGGGCACGTGGTTTATTTAGGATTTCTAGCCGTGCAAACATGGATTTGATGATGCTAGGTCATGGATCACAGGCCTCAGCTGGATCAAAGGGGATCAAAGGGGTGCGTTATGGTGCATTGATCTATCAGGTGCTAGAAAACACAGCGACAGGTAAACAGCTAAACCATCTGGAACTCTTTCATGCAAGTCAAAATGGAATTTCAATTTTAACCTCAACCTTAAAGCAATGGTTCGCCTTAAAATGAAATTTGTGTTATTCACCCTCGTGTTAGTAAAAACCCTTTAAGAGGTAAGATTGCTTATGAGGAACACAAGAGGTGATTTATTTCGAATATCCTGGCAACGTCTTTTCCATATAATAAAAATGAATAATAAACTGGGACTGTCAGGCTCTAAAAAAAAACGTACATTTACATTTTAAAGGCAAGAGCACAGTTCTTGTGCTTTGGATTGTCTACACATAGTCATATTTCTAAACTATAGCTTAACTACCCCTCAGTGAATGTGAAACTACATTATGGCTTAAAACAAGGGCTTGTTGTTAACACCAGACACACACTTGAAATGATGAGACAGATCATTTAATGCTGCATGTCTGATTTCAAGTGATCTGCCTTTCAAAAGCTGCTGACCTTGATTGCTGAGCAATTGCAGCAACAAAAATAACTGCATTTAAAATACTGTAAAATCGGTAAACGTGTCACATGGTGTCTGAAGACACAAGAGCATGTCACAAAGACTATGAAGAAAATGAATGACCAGACATGGAAACCCCAAATTTATCAGCATTTACCAGAACATCCAATGAATTTCATTCCTTTGTAGACTTCCTTTGTAGATATTGGTAACCGAACAATGGTGGTCACCATTGACTTCTATTGAATGGACACAAAACCAATGCAAGTCAATGGGGACCAACGGTTCACAACATTTTTCCGAATATCTTCTTTCGTGTTCTGCAGAAGAAAGAAAGTTATACAAGTTTGACGTAAGGGTGAATAAACGTTGAAATATTTTTCATTTTGGGGTGAACTATCCCTTTAAAATGATACAGCTGAGAACTTCAGGAAAAAAACTTTCCGCAATACGGTTTTCCTCTGTATCATTTCATAAGTTTGCCAACTCTTCTATTTGTAACTTTGATTTTAAAAAATGTCAAAGTTGTAATTTCCTAATGGTCGATGATCCTTTCTATCATAGTTTACATTAGAAGCCTTTCCACCACATACTGCATGTGAATCCTTAAGTAACCCAAACATAAATTGTAAACCAGCTGAAGTCGTCTGACATTTCACACTTTACAAAAAAGAGTTTACGGTCCCTTACTGTATACATCACTGTCACACACATTCAAACAATGTCAGACCAGACTAAACAGAAAGCAGGGGTTCTAGAGCAGATGGGAGATGGTGGGCAGTAAGGGGTGGCTCGCTTTAAGTGTCTGATGGACTTTGAAAGTGATTAAAGCTCCCACCAAATGTGGAACAGATCCTACACCAAACTGTTTGTTTCTCATTTAGCCATGTGTGACAATGCCTAAGATTTTGAGTTAAACCAGCTTGTGGCAACCTGAAGCTCTGACATCCACCAAGGGTTGCCAGGTATTGCTTATTTATGAGGTGGTGGTGGTTGTTTGTGAAACATATAACAGGTTCCCTTGGGGATAAATGTTGCGTTACACTGTTTTAATATTTTATGAGAGTTTAGGAATACATTTTAAGTTTTTAAATAAAAACAAGATACATGAAAGATGCTAGAAGGCAAGACTTACCACCATCTTGTTAAGGGACACCCAGCAGTCCGAAGGGAAGTCCTGCAACATGGGCACCAGGAACTGCAGGCAACCGTCCCAATGGCACAGCAGAAGCATCATGCCAATCAGATTGAAAATGCGCATCACGGCGCTGGCCAGGTCATAGGTCATGTGAAAGATCTGCCAGTCAAGAAGAGAGCAACATTACATTTGAGTAGCAGAGGGCAAAGGGAATATCGAGGATAAAGCAGAGCATTCAATTATGTGTAACAGAGACACAGGTAATTGCTCTTCAGTTTGAAGGACAAACAGCTTTAGTGGTTTTGATTTCCTATGAGAACAATTACCAAAGGTTTATCTTTTTCATTTTTGGAAGGATTGTCCTAACAAGCAATTGTTTCTGAACCCTTGCATGGACTCGCAGATTATTTGTGACCTCTAGATTTGTTCTTGTGTGAATATGTCAAAATCGCCCATAATGCACCGGGAACAGCTGGACAGGGTTTGCCAAAGCTTTATGTAATGGGTACTATCCAGTCCGCCAGATTAGATTCAAGGACCTGTCGGGTCATAACGGTACAAACATACTTGTGAATGGTGAAGGAGGAATGTGCCCGACTGATATCACGTTCTCCCTGGCAGAGAAACTAGCGACCAAAGAATGAGTCTCTAGGAAACAACAGTGTGTGCAGTCTGTTTGTGGTTACAAAGTAAAGAGGACTGCTGCTTGAAAAGCGATCTGGCAGCTGTCCAGGATAATGCCTCGTGTGGTTGCGCGAGACAGTCTCGACACTTGCTTTCTGTACCAGAAACGATGGCTGTCACACATGAATAAAGCCAAATGCGCTAAATAGAGACTAAAGGTCTTTGCACATACAGTCCGAAATTTTCGTATGCGTTTTTTCGTATTTGCCTCTCGTTTGTACGGTGTCTCTGAATTGTTAAAAAAGGCCACTCAAAATGCTTGATACGGATGCGAAAACGCAGAAAATCGAACACGGTCCGAATTTTTTATGACGGACGAAAATATCGGAGGCAGTGTGTAAATGTGATTGACACAACGTGAGGTCGTATTTACTTTTTAACGTGCGGAAATTTCAGACGCAAATTTCGGACTCAATGTGCAATGGGCTTAAGTCAAAAACAGAGATGCTGTTGAAGAATACACTGCCTTGGCTGTGTGGTTATTAAGATCTACGTCCGAGGGGGTTGTTGCTTTATCTAGCTGAGTAAAAGCAGGGACGTGAGCTTCAAACCGATATTAAACAAAACGTAAAACTGGCAAGAGCATAACTGTTGAAGAGAAACATTAGGCCAACGGCTGTAACAAGAGTCTTTGATCGGGTTCAATGATTTCAAACAATGTGGAAGCACTGGAAGTTGTTGAAATAAACAATCCATGCTAACAATACTTTTTATGACTATTTATTTTACTATTATTATTTATTACTACAGTACGTATTGTATTATTATCATTACTGTTTTACTTTTTTATTATTCATTTATTTTGCTGCTGTAGTTGCTGTTGTTCTTGCAAGTGTCACAATTCCTGCTCACACTTGGTCTTTATAATGTTTGACTAACGAAACGTTGTTACAAAAAATATATATTTGCACTACTGTGATGTCTTGTATTGAACAATGACTACGTTGACACCAATAATGTGATTATTCACACCTCTGAAGACATAGTTACGTATATTATATTTCATTTCTGTCAGTAGACCCTCCTCAATATTACACACTGGACCTTTACGGGCAGGTTCAAATATATGCTTCATGCAGATTGGCCAATCAATCAAGAATACTTAGCACAAAAATGAACAGGTACTTCATATAACACTCAACAATTACATTCTCATTGACTAGGGTTCCACCATCTGGTCACACTTTCTATGAAATAACTGTTAAAGGGGTCATATGACACGGCTAAAACTAATATTATCGTTTGTTTTAGATGTAATGCAATGCGTTTACATGATTTAAGGTTCAAAAACGCTGTATTTTCCACATACCGTGCATGTTTGTATCTTCTCTTTGCCCCGCCTCTCTGAAACATGCAGATTTTTTACAAAGCTCATCGCTCTGAGTTAACCAGTGCGTAGTGATTGGTGGAATACTTCAAGCGTGTGACGGAAATGTAATGCCTCTTACCATATTTGGAACATCAGGTTCCAGAGCAATTGTACTGACAGGTACGCCCACCTTACTTGCGTATACATTTGGGCGGTCTTAGTCAACTCATACCACGAACTGACGTAGATTTGTGGGGGTGTGGTTACACGAGGCGTTTCAGGCAGGTCTGGGTGAGCATTCGCTTTTAGATAGAATGCATCTTTTGTTCCCACACTTTAATTTTTGCAATTTTACGTGTCTAATACATGCATGGGCAACTTATAACACACCAAAGACACAGAAAAACACGTATTCGTGCCATATGACCCCTTTAAGATTTATGTATAGCCTATGCAATCAAGAGCAATAAGGAGACCAAACACTGGGCAGAGCGGATGTTGCGCCGCTGAGCAAGGTTGATTCAGTAATTGAGGGCCATGCCCGCTCGCATTACCACTGTGTAATCATGAGCGTAATTGTCCCGTTTGATGGAGAAAAGAGCACATGAATGAATCATTAGTCAGTTCAACCCCAGTCAAATCTTCACGGTGGTGTCGGTCGCAACAGCCGTTCTGTGTGTAATCAGGTGAAAGATTCTCAAGAGCTGTGTCAAGTGTTTTAAAGCATCGGTTTGGTTTTGCATGTAATTTCGATGCAATGAACTGCTTTTACCATCAGTCCATTGCTGTTAGTAATGTTTGCGATGGTTAATCACTTAGGGTTGCGTTAATTAACCCCAGAACCCAATTGGTCACATAAAAGGGGATATTGGGGATCAATGAAAAGCATCATCGATTGCATTCTTTCTCTTGCAATCACAAACCAGAAACAAAGTGAACCAGAGTTCAACAGGTAATTGAACATATGGAAGCATGGGACTCTAGAGAGATTTTTGCATTGACGGTTACCCACATGGTATACAATGCACGTTTGTCCCTTGGGTTTCAAACCCACAGCATGGGCTTCTTGGGACTGGATCGTTTTTCCATCACAAACAACTCTGAGGGCATACTGTTACTGTTGACATCAACAATAAAGCCAAACTATCATTGATCTTACCTCCTCCCATTGATGGATGTAACGAATCAATCTGGACAGTCGCAGGAGTCGCAGCAGACTGAGGATCTTGGTGAACCGCACGATCCGCAACGCCCTGGCCGTCTTGTAGACCTCAGAGTCAATGCCTTTCTCCACAATGAGAAAGATATAATCCACCGGGATGGAAGACACAAAGTCCACTACGAACCACGTCTTGAGATACTTTTTCTTGATCTTCTCAGGGTCCAGTATTATCTCCGTGTTGTCTTCGTAGACAATGCCCGTGCGAAAGTTCAGCACCAGGTCCACGAGGAAGAACGTATCGGACACAACGTTGAAGAGAATCCAGGGGGTGGATGTCTCCTCTTTGAAGAAGGTGATGCCCACCGGAATGATGATCAAGTTGCCCACCATAAACATTAGCATTGTGAAATCCCAGTAAAACCTGCATAGAGAGTAATGGAAATATGAAGGAAATACAGGTGAACAGTCATACAACAGCAGGAGTTATGACTGAATAATATTAAAATGAAATTACAAAACATGGGTTATGATGAATGCATGGGTGGCACGGAACGTAGTAATGTGCAGGATTTCATATATTATCGGACACATCAAAAATAAGCTTTTTAATGTATCATTTTGAGAGAAATATAAAGGCTAAACTATCTCAAGAATCCTCAAAGGAATGAAAGGATTCATTAATTAAGGCTTAATGCATAAATAATTGTTATTAATATGAGAATGTTTTTGAAACTAGTCAGTGTTTTCGTTAATATATTGCTCCGCCGTTGTAAATCCAATGGATTCGGGCACACCCTTTTAATAAAGGAATGCGATTTAGTCCTCGTGCGTTCACTGAGACAGGGATACACCCTATAAATAACCCGAGCTGACAACCACGCAGCTAGCAGACATGAGGAGAGACTCGAGACAGGCCCTAATAAAAAAGCATTCGCGTGATATAGCGCCCACTGGTTGAGATCAATATTGCGAAACGTTACACCAATAAATAACAGTTACCCAAACCCGTACAAGGTCATCGCAAGGACGCACATCAACACAGATGCGTCGAGGGCATAACAGGATGAACCGAGGTGTGAATTTTGAGCCTGATTTTAAATAATGGGAAATTGAGATCCAATTGAATTCAGTTTGAGTATCAGTCGTTTCTGGCGCTGTCTGTGGTACCTAAACTTCTAAAGCGATCACAACGGAGCTCTTTCGAGAAAATGTTGTAATATTAACACGTGTTTCACTATATAAATCATAATGGTGTTTAAATGCAATGACTGGTTTGTTTTCACAATCAAAACAATATCACCCAGCAGCTTTACTATGCGCGCTTAGAAATAAACAAACATGAGGACTTGAAAACAAGGAAGAGAAAAATGCATGTTATTAATCATCTAGCGTGCTCGTAACGCACAAACACACAATGACCAAATGCGTAAAAATCGCGGATGCGTAATGATGCTTATGTTGAAAAATCATTTAGGGTAACAAATCGTGCTCTCTCATATAGAATAGAGTACTTGCAACACCCCGTTCGTTAAAAGTATATATATATATAGTGTACTACAAAAAGTGGGGAAGCCGTGGACTTTGGTTTACTTGATAGAAAATCAACCTGTTTGTTACTGTATTTGAGGAACGCCCTCTGTGCTCCGCGTCCTGGGAGAAAATTAAGCTCAGTTCACCGGAGAGTTTATTATGTTAAGTGCTTACTTGTAGAACAACAAACAAACCATAAAAGAAAACAATACCTTGCTTGTGATGTCACTGAACTATAAACGTATGCCATTATAGTGCGCGCAAAGCTGGCACATCCGGACATAAATTTCATTGTAAATTTTAAGTAATGCTGCGTGTCTTATATCATGCAAATCGTTCAGCTCGTGTGCATTTGGTGTCATCTATTTGGTGTCATCTATCAGAACGCCTGAGGAAGTAAAGTTTAATTACCATTACTAAATGCATTTCGTTACTTTATCCTGAGAGGACAAGGGGATGATATCTGAACTTTGTAGTATGCGTCATTTTAAATAATAGTTTGTCCGGCTTTTACGCACAAGAATTTCCATAAATAGTCTTGCGAATTATGCACACCTGATGACATGACAGTACAGATGTCAAACTGGTGCACTTCTTAGATTCATTCAATAATAAAATAAAACGCATCTGTACCCTCAACTCTCGTGGCTAACTATGAGAATTGTCATTCTTCACAGGGTGACAATCACGGTTCCTTTCATTTCAACGTCCTTACCTGAAATCACTATACGGATGAATAATCCAATTGCCAGCAGATTTGACTCGTTCTTGTTCCTTTTCCACTGCCTTTTGGCTGCCAAACATACGCAGTGAGAATTTATTAACCCCGGGTTGCAGCATGGAACTAAACTGTCTTTGCATGTAAGTTTGATTGTCTCTGGTATCTCCTTCATCCGCCAAAATCTGTCGATCTTCAGATTTAGGAAAGGTGACAGAATCGCCTGGCTGCTGGTTCGGGGTGGCTCCGTGGGCAGGTGAGGACGTTTTTCTGCTAGGCGCGTTCGAGAAAGAAACTCTGGAGTCTTTCTTGTCTGTTGGAGCGTTTGGGGCCCCTGGACCCTGTGCTGCTAAAGATCCCGCAGGTGTGACAGAGCCATCCATGCTGGCGGTGGAGTGGCATGCAGACGCTGGGAATCCTCCACCTGTATGCTTCTCGTATTTAGAGAGAATTGAGGACAAGCTCCCGGGGGTGGCCGTGTCTCTTCTGCAATCTCCGTTGATTACGCATCTCATTCCGGTTCCCTCATCACCTTCAAAGCCGGCGGCTCCAATGGTCCTTTCCGCGCCAACCCTGATGACCGGGTCTGTAAACCCGGGGACATCTCCCTGGCACAGGAACGCTGATTCCGTGGCGCGTCCACATGAGACAGAGGCGAAGTCGTTGTCGTGCGCGAGGCGGAAATCATTGTTGTTGGAGATCCTGCTCACTGATTCCGTGGCTCCCCCTCCTGGTGTTAAATTCTTCATCTTGGAGGAAAGGTCAGGAATGTCGCTCCTCTCTGTCTCTTTGTGGTCTTCATCGCCGTCTTCTGTTTCGTCCATGACGGGTTTGATTTGGGATCCGTCCTGACGCAGCCAGATTGCGAAAGCGCAGACGTGGTCAGGGACCCTATACGGTCCTTACCTCTTCCCAATATCACCAACATACTAGGAGACAACTACACCAGTCGCGTTGCCATGGCTGCAGTCGATCACTCCCTTACCTGGTAGCCCATCACAATCACTACATTCTCTCTCTCACGTCGGCTTCACAACGGAAAAATGAACGAACAATTAAAAACGACGTAACGGAGCGACAGATGAAGAGACGTATGGATAAATAAACCTGAATTGGACAAATTGACCTCAATAGCATTATTTTCAAGTGCGTGCTTCAAACCGCATGCGTTTGGGGATTAAAGCAATATCCTTATAGCCTACTGCCTAAATGAAATTTTGTTTTTAAGTATTTGACGGCATTATTTTGAAAGTGAAGTTGTAGACCGTTTTACGTATTCTGTAAGCTAAATAGGGGTTTGCTTCTATAAACTCTTTTGCCTGCCATTTAATTTTGCATAGTTTAAAATGCTTAAACTTTCAAATGTGTTGCTTGCTACTATATAAACTGTGATTTGAAGTATGGAGTCTATTGTAACACTACTGAGAGCGTTCAGTCACATATAGTAGTGCCGCTCCCTGAAATAGGCAAATAATTGAGTATATGTCGCCACCTGCCGGTGATTCAGAGAACGTGCTGATGGACACCTTCACCCAGAGAAAAATATTTTATTATATTGCCATTTAGTCACCCTCATGCAGGTACAAAGATATTTCTTTCCTCTGTGGAAAACTTGGGAAAAGAGACAATCCGAATAATGTTGATGCCGTCCATTTTCCATATAATGAATGAATAAGACTGTCAATCATATTCTACATAACATCTGCTGTTCCATGAAACAAAGAGAATGATTTAAGTTTGTTACAATGTTGCACGTTATCATTAAAACTGCATATAGTTACTTTAATTTAAACAAAAACACTACTCAAAAAAGTTAAAATCAAATAAGTTTATTTAAACTGTGGAAGTCAGTACAGTTGATTACAGTGTATTAGATTTCCTATGACACCAAGGCAAAATAATTTATACACTTCTAACAAGGTCTTTGAGCATCTCTTGGAAATAGCACACATCCAGACACTATACATCACAGACATGTATTTAGTATGACTTCTGAACAGTCTTTATCAGAGTATCATTAAACAAAAAGAAGCCTTCACATCACTTCCACTGACTTCAGCTAAATATAGAACCATCGCGTCATTCTCTTCAGTGTTACATGTAAAAATTAGGGTAACAATATATAGAGTTAATTATCCGAGTAGCCAAGGAAACACCTCAGCACTTGGTCCTTTAGGGTTAGTGTGACAATGGGGGGAGGGGGGAGATCAGTAAATTAGAGTCATAACAGAAGGAAAATATACACATTCTTTAGTTAGTCTTGTTAAATGGAAAGTTCTCAGCAAAACAAAACCATGAAATTAAATAGTGTTTCACCAAAATAACTGGAACAGTGCACTTATGTGTAGGAATAAAACAGTTAACCAAGCAGCTAAAAGATCATGATGATTAAAATGAGCATCTACCTTCAGGCTCACAAAAAAAATCTAAAGCTCCTGCCAATAAAACCTCAGACCTAATTTAGCCAATGCAATATATCTGGAGACACTGGACATTGTAAAATGACGATGTCGCTGAACGAACATCGTATTAGGCTTGGTGCTTTCAGAAACTTGCGTGCACTCTATGATTGGTGAAAGAACCCAAGACGATAAAAGAAAATCTGTTAATTCCCACAATAAGGGATTTTCGCTAAACACACACATCTATATCGAGAATACGATCATGCACTTACCCCCCTCCTCCAAAACCACTTTAAAAACATCTGCCGGTAGCACAAACACCGATAATAAAAGGAGACCACTTAATATCAAGACATTTACACTCAAGCAAAAGGAACTCGCAGGGGATTTGCACTATAATGTGCTGCTCAACGCTTCAGCAGTAGTCATCAGGATACCTGAAACGATACATGAGCTCAGCTGAATGTTGCTTTTATTGAAATCGAATGGTAGAGAAATACAGGGTTGTCTGGTCAGGCCACTACTCACATCTTAGTTGGAGTTTCTTTGCCGGACATTTTTGTCTTTGTGGTTCGTGGCGGAGTTGCTCTTCCTAAAAAACAAGATTTTTCACAAGTTCACTCTTTGATGCGTACACAGACTTCCTGAGCTAGATCACCATACGAGAAACTACGGTGTGGACTTCAAAATGTTACGTTTTGTAGAGAACGATCTGCACTTCAATCTCAACATCTAGTCACGAATAGAAGCAAAACACTTACAGTGGAGCAGATCCTGAGTCGTCATCTACAGGCATCAGGGAAAAATGGAAAACGAGAAATCAGTTAAAATACAACATTTTACAGGTGTTACACATACAATGATCCTGTCTAGAGTTAACTTCTCTAAAATGTAGCTGATAGTTTTAAGAGGCGGGGAAATAACTATAAACTTAAATCAGATGGCCTAATAAATGATTGTATATTGTGACTTATCTATAATTTGGTAACATCTAACGTTAAACTGCATGATTGGTCTATAAAGTTATCTACAAGTATATACAGTCCTCACTTTTAAATATGATTCATGCAGACCATGCGACTTGATTTTTTCTTAAAAGGACACGTTCAGTGGTTTTCAGCCCAAAGCTTATTGTAACAATTGAGTCAAGTATCATTGTTTGTGATACAAACTCACCTACAGCTGTAGTATAGAGAAAGTTGCTGTCCCTTTACTACGTCTACAGAAACTTGGCGACCCCATTGAATTGGCAACTTTTTTGCATCAAGTTGTTCTTAATGGCTTTTATTAGTTTAGTTGCTATATGGCTGCCAGGAGGTTCTGGGTGGTTGCTTCCTTTAATAAACAAGGCATCAATGATATTCTGGTCTACAGATATGTCTTGAAGTCTATGAGATTTTTTTTAGGCGCTTATCTGAAAACACTAGATGTGGGAGCTTGAGAGCGCTTTTGAAGACTTCTCCTGTATTGTTTTGCCGTCATACAAGTAGAATGTGCTGCTTGGTGTGGTATTTGTCCTGCCCCTGCTTTTACCAAAATCTGAACATTTTTCAACTCTCTACAAATAGAATAAAGGCTCAACCCCTCACTTAACCTAAACATTGTTTTCCTTTTTTTATTATTTCTACAACAACTGGCAAGATTGTGCTACAGACAATTATATACAATCAGAAACACTTTAAGGGTGGGCTAACAAACCAACAAACGTATTCTTTGTTTAAAGAACTCAAAGTGTAAAAGACACCTTTGCCCAGTCAAGGTTTTCATGCAGAGAGCATGTCCACACACTCAGAACAAGTAGCAGCCAGAGGTGGAGTTATACAACATCACCCTAAATGTCATAAGGGTGCCGACTCTCAGAAACAAATGCGACCCAGGAGAAAGCACTGGAGTATTCTGGTACTGCAGAATACCATGCAGAGAGAAAATGATGCAGAGAGCATGCAAGGAAATATAACATGGACGTCACCTATAATATCACCTTAGTTGTTATGCGTAATACCTTGACATTTCAAACCCATTTGAAACTGCAACATGTCAGACTCCGCTAAACTCTTTCACTGGCTACAGGAGAACCAATAAATAACTTGCTTTATAGTGAAAGCTAACACTTAGTTAAATTATTTTGTTTAATTTTCTGTCTCGGACTGCCAGTGAAGGAGTTGTATGTTTCAGCACATCTGGGAGTGCATTCCAACTCCCCAAACCACCTGTTTAAGCAAATCCACTTCAGTCTGACATGCAGTTTTGGAACACTTACCACAATGTAAAAGCAGCAGCGAACAGAGAAATAAACAACGTAAATCATAAAAATAGACTCGGCTAAGGCGCAGCCATACACTACAGCCAAATAAAACAACAAATACAACATCAAACTGAAACAGGATCTTGCAACATTAAGAGTAAAAAATATGAAACATCCACTGAAATTGGTACGTTCACAAAAAAAAGGAAAACCGTTACGACGTGAACGGTTCTTGCAGCGTACCGTCGGCGATCTCATCAGGCTTTCTCCTCTTCTCGTAGATGAAGATGATGGTGACGAGGATTATTACCTCCGCGACGATGCCGAGGAAGGGCCAAAGGGCGGCCAGGCGGCTGCGCACGCGCAACTGGATCTGATCCTCGGCTGATCCCAGATCATTTATGCCGAGGCATAGGTAGTTGCCCATGTCGCCGCTTATGTCCAGGTCCTTAACGTACAGAGTGGTCTTGTTGGGGGTGTTCTTGATTTCATACTTATCGTCTGTGCCATTGGAGATGGGGACCTGTGCGTTGATGAGGGCAGATCAAAAAAGGAAACAGACATTTATTTTCAACTCTATTGAGTTTAGTCTTAATGTTATACATTAAATGAATATGCATTCTGATAAAAACATGGTCTAAAACGCCAATTAACTAATACGGTGAAAATTAAAAATACATTCTTTTGATAACAGACATAGAATTCTGTGTTCAGTTTTACTTTTTCATTAATTTTAGTGCTGTCAATTGATTAAAAAAATTAATCTGATTAATCACAAATTTTTTGTGTTACACACACACATTTTTACATAACATTAATGTTTTAAAATATACTTTACATTCTAATAATTTCAGATTTAATCTTCAAATGAATGAAACTGATTTCTTTAACAGCATCATTTTATGAATGAAAGCCAACATTCTGATATTAGTATTGCAACTGATGTCTCTATTAAATTGATATTTTTATTTATTTATTTTAACATTAATTGTAGCCATTCAACAGTATAATTGAGAGTCATCATGTCTAACAAGTAGGAAATATACAGAAATTGAATTAAGTTCTCAAATACTTTACAGTCTTTGAAACTAAATTGTAAATTAAATACAGAGGAACTCTCACTAAAGCTACAAAACACATTGAATTCCTCTTTTCTTTTATTAACATTAGTGACAGGAGTAACGGCAGCAGGTTTAAGAATGCGGCCCCTTTAAGAGCCGTCTCTTTACGCAGATCTGACGCCTCTCCCATTTTCACAACTCTGCATTCATTTAAGATTTTATTTAACACGTTGAAGTCTGTGCTTACGAAAAAGCTAGACAAAACGGGCTTTCTGGCATAATCTTTTGTGGTTTTATTCACTCAAGCACGAAGGTGCGCTGTCTGACAGATTCTGACAGAGATTCACTGATGCAGCATTTAGCCCGTGACTGTATACACCAGACTGGACCTCGCATTGTGTTTTGCCACGTCCCACAGCTAGAAGCGGTCTATCTTCACTGAATGCGTCAAAGCAACGTGAATAAGAGAGTGATTATATAATGTAACGCTAGACAAAAGATGACAAAACGCACAGATGCTTTAAATATTTGCGTTAAATATTTTTAACGTGTTAATCTGAAAAAAATAATTGCATGCGTTAACGTTGACAGCCCTAATTTATTTACATTTTTAGTAAAACAGTCTAATTAAGCTTTTAGCTACCTTAGGACTTCCACCTTCAGGGACCTTGTACCAGCTCCAGTCAGTAGGCAGGGGGTAACCATGGGCCACACATACTAGAACAGCCCTGTCATTCTCATTTCCGTATTCAGAGTGTTTATATGCCGCAACATGTGGGGCAGCTAACAAAGAACGTAACAAACACAGCAGTCACATACAGGCACCGATACAGATAGACAATTTTGAGAGTTATATCTGCAGATACCGATAGTATGGTGGTTTTATTAACTCACATTAACTTAATACTAAAGATAAAATTTCTATTTCTTAACTTTCTGAATGTTATTGATTCATATGACAACTATTAATACTGAACATCAAACTGGTGATATTTCTTAACATTTTCTAAATACAGAGCACAAATTCATTGCATTTTCCTGTACTCTTTTGATTGGCAGGATATATCGGCCCTAATCATTGGTTGTTTTTAAACTATCGGCCGATAGCATGAAAAATCGCTGTTATCAGCCGATACCGATTATTGACCGTCGACAGATATATCGGTGCATTTCTCTACTAAATACACAATATATCCTGAAGCTAAGGTGTCATTTTTTTTTAATGTTCAAGCTCTTATCCCAGCTTAATATGAGAGACAACAAAACAAAAATGACAATACAAGTATACTGTGAAAAACAATACTGCAGTAAAGTCAACGGTTCTTACCTTTAACCTCAATGGTGGCATTAACCTGAGGTTCTGTTTGGAAGACGCATGCATATATCCCAGAAGAGTGGTAGTCAATCTTATCAATTCTGTCGATGTGTGGAAGTAAAAACAATCAAATAAGACCACCAATCTTTTTATTTCATGGGCCAACAGGAAGCCTTCAACATAACAGCAGTGCTCTACCATTAAAGTCAAGAAAATACACAACACTAATTTGATTTGAGCTGGGTTTCCCGAAACATACGTATCACTACGTCGTTCTTAATATATCACTACCACTCTTAAGGTATAACTTAAGAGTGACATAGCGTTAAGAAGGTTTCAGAAAACCCAGCCCTGGTCTCTATAAAGTAAACAGCTTTTCCAGTGTGCTGCCAAGGCATCCCTGTGGATCTTTTTCCAACCCAACAGTTCTGCCTCAGTTCTTTGCACCAATGGGAAATAAGGTCAGTGAGCGTGGAGCACTGCAGGATGTTAACACCGCTACTGTCAACAGTCACAACAACCATATTTAATGACAAAACCTTTCCCAGATTATTACATGATTGACTGACATAACACTTGTGATTTTAATTCTGTGTATTTATTAGTTTAAGGAACATACTGGAATTCAGTGTAGGGGTCTTGCTTGGTCGACTTGGAGGCATCAATGATCTTGCCATTCCTAGTCCAGTAGTGGCCTTTGATTTCAGAAGAGGGGTTGGTAAGGTTGCAGCTGAGAGTGGCAGAGGTCATGTTATTGACCACCGCTGGTTCAGTCATAATGGTTGCATCTACACAGAACAAAGTGACAAGTTACACCGAATACACTTTGCCAAATCCAATTTAATTACATGGACTGTAAAATGTTTTACTCCACAAAGCTACCCATAAATAAGTAGGGTTGGGTATTGTTTGAGTTTTTTTCGATAACGGTGCCAAATCGATACTTTTAAAACTGTACCGGTGCCTTAAATGAGCCATGAATTAAAACCACAATTTAACGTGATTTTGTTGTATAAGAAGGAATCGTATTCAAGTGAACATCCTGTAAGTGTCAGAACTGAAAACGCCCTTGTTACTGAAATTACAACTGTTTTGACACCAGGCTCAGCGAACGCCAGATCCTGGAATGCACCTAGATAGGTTGAACACCGCCTCTACAGAAAAATATCAACGACTACTTCTCTACCCCCGCCCACTGGATCGCAAATGACTTTAGCCACACATAGTACACATTTCCACATTTGTGATGATCGACAAACTGGTAAGCATAGCAACATATTTTTCGCCTAAAGATTCATTTTGTCCGTCAGTTTAAACTAAACTGCTGATATGCGCTGTGTTGTGTTTATGCTCGGAAGGCTACATCACACAGCGCTCTTTTGCTGTGTTGCCATGTTTGTTATTAATAAGCGCTTTTATGCTTATTGTTTGGACTTAGATCAAAAAGCCTTTTTTTGAGAATTTTTGGTCTTATAAAATAACATGTATACAATATAAACAATTTGCAGTTTAAGGTTTGTTTTTGTCTTGTCTTTATTTGCTTATTTTTTCTGTGAAGATCTTGCAACCCTGTCACTTTAGCGAAGGGCTCTTGAGGGCGGCTAGCCTGTATCATATGTGCAAAAGTGAGCACTTCCTTCACTGTTATTTTTATTTAGAGCGACCAAGCAACAAACATGCAACATTGTGCAGCGCCTGGTTGTGGAAGAACACAGTCGCTTCCTTCGGATTCTGATATTAGGAATGCGTGGTTGAAGTTTATTTTTAAGTACGTTCCTGCTCATGTGGGTGAAACATTGAGCATTTGTTCACGTTATTTCACCATGGGTTCCTTTGTGAACAAGCGCTGGATTTGGGGAGAGACTAAAATTAAAAAGCAGTGCTGTGCAGTCAATATTGGATCTGACAGGAATGGCGCAGCAATCTTATGCGAGTAAAACATATTTGTACGATGCGTTACTATTGCTTTGTTAGAGATCGCTTGATATGTCCTGATAATGTGTAACCTAACGTTACGTGTCTAACCAAATTCACAGAAGGCTCCAACTAAGTTTACTACGCAAACTGCTATCCAATCATAGCAGTGGGCGTTTACTTAAGGATCACCAAAATGAGGCACCGAAATCTGTTTTTATTCGGTCCAGTTATATACCAGATATATAGGTACCCAACCCTATAAAGAAGTTAAATAAATAAGTTAAAACTTAAATAAGTCTACCAACCCTTGGATGAAGTGACATTCTTAATATTACACAATTTTGCATATCAAATCAGAAACAACAGAATGATTCGGAACATTCCTGTTCAGATGTTCACTACAATGTGCACCTAACGGCACATTGCGGTAGACAACACAAAGGAAGAGCAAAGGTACGTTTGGGCTCTGAGCTACAGGGAAACATTACACAACAAGCAGTTTTATAAAGTCCTAAGTCAGGAAATGTTTTGCTGACCATTTTACAGCAAAACAGTGGGCTTTTTGCAGATAAGTGCAAGGAAATGTACTGTGGTACTTACTAGAAGGTTAAGTAGTGTTCTAAGACGCTGGGTACCAAAAGGGTAAGCCACAACAAAAGAGCCTTTGATGTTCCAGGACAATTAAAACATTTACTGAAAGACACCTTAAGTAATCTGAGCCCTTTTTCAGAAATACATTCCAATTAGTATAGCTTTAACAACAAGCATTAACACTAACACTAGCATTAGCACTTAACACTAGCATTAACACTAGCATTAACACTACGAGTAATGCCAACAGGCATCGATATGGTCAAAAAGGGCATCAGATTACTATGAAGTAGAAGATTAGAAGCCGTGTTGTTGTATGTTAGCAGCTCTTCTTGGTGTTTGCGCGAAGGTAAAATAGTGGGCAGAGGGTGAGGCAAGGGAATCTGAACCTACAGTGCTGTCTTCTACGCTAGTGGAGACAATGCGTTTCTGCCTCCACAATGTCACTCACGTTCAATCACTATAACGTTCGCTTGCGACCGAATCCACTTGACTTTAGGTGGGGTCCTGAGGTCATTGCGGTCAGGATCGTTGGATGCACGGCATTCATAAACGCCTGTGTCGTTGAACGTTAGGTTGGTGAGGAAAAGCGTGCTGGTGGAGTGGTGGACATAGGTGGCGTTGATGCGTACACGGTCGTCTTTTGCACCTTCAAACAGCTGAGTAATGATCTCATCTGGCTCCTCACCCTCTAAGAACCACCACTGAATTTCAGGGATGGGGCCGCCAATGACCTCACAATGCAGCTCAGCACTGTCCTCGATCAGTTTCATCTGAGACATGGGCGATTTTATGAAGCTCGCTGGGTATTGGATTTGACAGATGAAGAGGGTGAATCGATTGGATTCAGATTAAGTGCGAACAGTTCATTGAGATGAATAATGATAAGCAAGCAGGCAACAGCAAAGAACAGAAGAGAAAAGAAAAAGAAAGAATGTTAGAATGGAAGACATAAAACAGGCATACGTCAAACACAAGTGGATTTGGGGTATCACCATGTGAGCCCAAATCCAGGCTCACATGAGTGTTTCATCACTTTATGATTCCAAAATCCAAATGTCGGAGAACAATAGTAGCAGGCACTTAAAAACAATGAGTTAAAGCATGCATTAAAAATCAGTTAGCTTAGCATATCAAAATGTAAATGAACAACAGAAAGTATGAAATTCACATGGTACGGAAAAATGAAGAAAAGCAATGGCGATGACCAATATGCTGATGACATTGATGTTTTTTATGTATCCGCCAGCTTTGAGTGACAATGCCGAAAAGTGTAAAATTAGAAAAATTAACCTACAAAGAAAACCTTAATTTTATGTACACTTGTGTAGACCCAAGTAGCGTGTACACCAAAGAATAACATTCAAAGGTTGTGCCGTGCTAATCCCCCACGGAGAACGTGTACCGGAATTCTTCTGATCACCTTAGAACAATACACACCCCGCTGCGGTTTTGTAAAAACAACCTTCGACATCAATGACAAGAACCGATCTGCCGTTCTTCCTGCAGTGTAGCACATGTATGTTTTTTATTCTTTGTTTTAAAACAATAATAAGGCTCTCCCATTTCGTTTCAATTTTTCATCTCACTTCCACAGAAGAGATGTTTTGTCTGTTAGCCAGGGAGGGGTAAAAACATTGGAGGTCCACATTACTGCACTGTGACTCCACACATGCCTTGGGCCTGAAATAACATGTGCCCTTTGAAAGCATACAGGCTTTATCCATTTGACCATCATGCAAAGGTCACCTCCACAACATTCACTTAGTAGGCAAAAAAAAAAAATCACCTCAACCTACTCAACAAGACATAAAATAAACTCTAATATAGGGATGCTCATTTCGGTTAATTCCCTAACAGACACTCGTTATCCGAACATTAACCGTTAAGCGATAAGATTTTAATAATAAATTGGAATTTAAAAAATACATGCTGCGTATCATTTCAAAGGCTGCATCCTCCAGGGTCACATTTGTCAAACACAGAAGAACCGGCAAAGTTTATTTCAGTCAAAGCTTTTTTCATCAAATAAAAATAGCAGGCCTACCTCAATCCAAAGCTTGGAGTTTTTACTTAATAAAGTTACACGTTTACGTGTTGTGGTCAAGCAGTCTGGAGCTTGTTGACAATTAGACCCGCGGCAGATAACACCCTTTCAGATGGCACGGATGTCCCGGGAATGTAGAGATAACGCCTCGGGAAGCGCGTCACATTTGCTTTCCACCAGTCAGTCTTAGCTAAACATATATAAATCCGATCTGCTATACCACCCATAATACAAACATTATTTTTTACTTATTCATATTTCACATTCTTATTTTTACGTCACGTCTAAAAAAATGCAGGGAAACAACCGGCCCGCAGTTTTCTTCTCCTTTCCAAAGCGCACGGGCAGCCAATGCTAAGCATCCGTGAGAAGTTTATGTAAAGGATAAATTGATGGCTAGCACCGAAATTCCCTTGCAGTAGCTCCGCTATTAGCTTTGCTGAGCCTTAGACACGCCAGGAAGACAGAGAATGTCACAGCGCATTGTGAGCACGATTGTCCCGTGTCTACATTTAAAACAAAGAACTTGAGCTTGAGCAAGGCTGCCAGTGGCACTCCGTTTGGAGGAGTAAAGCCCTGACAAAGGTGGCCTCAACAATCAGATGAATTACACGTGTCCTGTTTTGTCAAGTGACTTGTGTGATCGGATTTTAATCCGTCTCGAAAACGTTTCGGAGGGCATTTTCACCTAGTCGCACGCTCCGTGAGTTAATGCTTAGCATGTTTTTCTTTCACCATACAGAAAACTAAAAACATGTACGATTTAATAGTTATTTAAAAACGTATTAAATTATTTTTATTATTTAAAAAAATATTAATATTATTAAACTTAAAATAAACATACCTTTTAAATCGTTTAACTGATAGTATTAACCAGTCAAAATTTTAACGATCGGTTAACGGTGAAACGGTCAATATGAGCATCCCTACTCTAATAACAATTTAGATTCATACATTAGTGGCTTGATTTAATGTGTTGATATACGCCAGACATACTGACCAAATATTTCAAGCTTTAAATATAAACAACACACTCATCGGCCGTCAACATAGTGAGGTCAACTAAAGTACAGTGACTTGGTCCAAAGTCTGCCGCTACTAGATAATTAACTTATTCAATCTGGAGTAGTCAACAAGTCAGTAAGTTTCACTTATTCACTGGCCTAAAGAGTGTTTTAATATCATCATAGTTTCTGAAAAAAAGTTACATTTCTTGGCATGGTTTAACGTGCATTTAACAATTCGAAACATTATTCCATCTAAAAATGATGAACCATTCTGTAAATGCCAATGTAAAATGATGGCATTTTTGCCATTTAACTAGATCATAATGATGGTCTTTAGATCATTTAGCGAGCAAACCAAAAAAACAGCTTTCCAACACAGCATTAGCCAAATGATACTGGTTGATCGTACTGTGTAAAATAAATATGCTCAAAAACAGATCAGCTTGCAAGTTAGTCAGGATAACAAATACACTGTGAATCATTTTTAACGTGACCCTTTGCACATTTAGTACACAACAAATGCACACACAAAACATTGCTTGTGTGCTCATTCACCTGAGGGTAAATTTCTCCAACTCAATTTAATAAGCAGAGTTGTGCTGGAGGACTCGGCAGAAAATCTCATTTTAATTCTGATTAGGGGTGTAACGATACTTCGTATTACGATATTTCGCGATGCAAAAATGTTACGATGCGCATCGTAGAGAGATGGGGATATTTTACGATATGTTTAATTCTATTCGTTCAGCGGTCAAGACGCTACCTACTCTGCGCCAGCGCGTCACGTGTGCTTATCTCACATATGCGGTAGAAAGAGAAGCACAAGACACAATCTGTGTCTCCAAGTGGTTTACAAAGCATCCTATTTTCCTTCACAATCGACGTTAAAACACAGCAAACTTGAAGCGTGACTGCAGGCGAGTCACCCCGAATCTCATTACAAAGGCAGCACAAACGTTTTTAAATGCCAATGTTCATTTATGAACGAACGAGTCAATTGAGTCAAAATGAGACTGAATGAACTGCTACATGTCGTTCATGGTCTAATATTCTCTGTGTTACAACAATAAATAACCAGAAGTTACTCAACTTTTCTGAAAAATAAAGGTAATGACCTGGTTTAATTTAATTCCAGGGTAACGTAAATTATGTCGAAACGGTTAAATATTTGTATGGAACATTTAATTACACCAATTAAATGAGTTAATCCAGATAGATTTTAGTAGACTAATATAATGTAGATTTCGTCGACTAAAAATAGACTAAAACTATGATAAATTGGGATGACAAACTAAATTGCATTTTAGTCAAAAGACCATGACTAAAACCACATCAAAATTTGCTGTCAAAATGGACACTGATCTTAATTCTAATTTCAGTTAAGCCTTAAAATGTTAAAATTCTTTATTAAGCTGTATGTGCAACAAAATAAATTACTGAAATTATTAATATTTTGAAAATGAATGTTATTTGAATTTTTTATTTTGTTCAAAATATCGAGATGTGTATCGTATCGTGAACCCAGCATCGAGATATGTACCGAATCGTGAGCCGAGTGTACAGTTACACCCCTAATTCTGATACAAGACTGCAATGGATCTGTGCATCCCATCCGAGGTTTTGCCTAAGCATCTGTGCCATTTGGCAATGGAGGAACTCCAAGACAAAACCTGTTGCTCCAACTAAACCTGATTCTATATGACAGAGGTCATTAGGGGCAAAAAAGGAACCACTATTTTCCTGTCGTTTTAGGGAAGTGCTGAGCCTTACATAGAAACACAATCTCCAATTGTAAGTCTGAAGCCGATATGGTTTTGATTTTACTGATCATTCAATAGCTAACTTGAGAAATTATGTCGCTAGACCACAGAGAAAAAAAACGCTAGCTGCTATGATTTTTCATTATGTATGCAAACGAATTCACCCAGGGCACTGGAACAATATTGGGCCCAATACAACTTGCTGATGCAGAAGGGCAAATTTGGTATTATTTTCAATGTAGATGGTAACTGCTATAACAAAGGTTTAATTATCTAAAGAGCGATGGTCGTGCACAAACAAGTTCAGCCGGGTTAACATGGATTTTTGTGCGTGGGCCATTTACAGTGATGGTACATTATAATGAGCTTAAGCTAAGCCTTTTACGGACCAAGTCTCATTTACTACATGATTGGACGAAACACTCTTTCCTCAACCTCCATTACATGATTACAGGGGAACAACGACCTCAATCTGAGACATTTCCAATTGTTTTCACAAGTAATGTTTCACTAGACTTGCCAACTACTGCAAAACTCAAACTAGCTAGTACCGGTTTTAAGGTTGCCTGCTGCTTAGTGTTTAAAACATCATTCACTACACTAGATTAAATGACATGCCAGGCAAGAGTACGCACATATTAACCAGCAAAGACTGGCTGAGACATGCTGGTCGTTGAGCCCCATTGAAACTTAATTAAATGCCATGCAAGAGAGATCCTCTCCAATGTAGGAAATGTATACATTTTAAGCTTGCAACACACGTGAGGAAGGATTAAAGATTATTTACCGTGAAAGCAATAGGAAAAACAACGGTGGGATTTGTACACTTTGTACTTGGGGTCATTTAATACGGTCATGTTTTAACGTTACACTGTTGCTAACAATTAGCTAACGTTAGTCAATTTTGCTAAGAACGTAAATACACGTTGTTAATTCTGGATAAATGTTTCAATGTTTGAAATGATTTGAGACACGATGTTTTTTTTATATTATTAATCTTATTAATGTGAAACACATTTTAAAAACATATCAGCTGTTGCTATAGCTCGATGAGCTCGAGCCGCGTCCCCGTGCCTTGACAGTTTGCCGATGTTTCCTAACGGCTTTCACAGCTTCCAACCCTTTCAAAGCGTTCGTTATCAACACATTTCGCTTGTTTTGAGGTTATAAAAAGTGGTGTAAACTGCTTGCTTGTCGTCAAGGGCCGTGTTTGCGTCAACACCCATGTTAATTTAATAGGCCTGTGGAAAATGAGCTCGCGAGCCTAGTGATCAACAGAAAATGAGACGCCTTACCTGTCCGTGCATCGGCTTGGAAAAAACACGACAGGACGGCAATAATACCGCCGAACAGCCACACGCTCCCCCTCCTTGTCATGGCGACGTATTTGAAAATATGTAACGGTGTAATGTAAGGTCTGTTTACAGAGGTAGAGACGACCCGAAGCGAAGCCCACGATGAAGCCTCGTCGTCCTTTACTTGTTCCAAAGCGCACACGAGAACGCGCACGTACGCGGGCGAGACCTTTTACGTCATCACGTCCGGTATTTAAACGCAGCACCGCCCCTTTTGTCTGTACGCAATTATCACACCGCACACACAACTTTAAATTATAAGTAAGGTGACATGTTAATGTTTAATAATTAAAAAAAAAACAATTATTCGCATCCAGAATAAAAGTTTGTGTTTACATAACATATGTCTGTGTACTGTGCATATTCATTTTATATTTATAAACACACACATAGAAATATATAAATTTAGGAAACATTTACATGTATTTATGTATTTTATACATAATTTAAATTATATTGTTCATTTATATAGACATTTATTGATTTCTATGTTTATATTTTTCTTAAATGCATGCATGTATGTGTACTGTATGTATTTATACCAAATTAATTTGCACAGGACATAGACATATATTTTGTAAACACAAACTTTTATTCTGGATGCGATTAATCTCGATTAATTGTAGCACAGCGCAAAACCTTTTGGTTTTGAAAAAATGATCTTTTTAAACAGACATATGTCTTTCTACCAGCCAATCCTGATCCAGTGTACACAATGAGTATATTATTTATTTATTATTTATTTAATTTGGCTTGAGCTTTTAAAAGCTTCAGTCAAATAAAGCAAATGAAAGAGTAAATAAATATTTTATTAAGTTTTTGACGATTTTTGACCACTTTGGCAGATGTGAGTTTTCGTTTTTATTCATCGTTAATTTAATCAAAACAGTGATTTCTTTTAATAACAAAAAAAGGGAAACAAGTCAGTAGCAAATATCAGAATCGGCAGTTGTTTGTTAACGTCGCCCTAGTTTTTACAGTATTGTCAATAAATAACGTTATTTCTAAGGGCTGTTACTTGCTTGTATACCTAGAGATGCATAATGCTGCATTGGCTAGTAGGCCTATCTCTAAAGTGTGTACAAGAAAAGTGTTGGAGGTCATTTTATTATATCCATGTAGTATAAGTACAATGTTTTACCCAGTGTTTTTGAATCTGTCATCAACAGCGATTCATACTGTACTTATTGTTGGCTTTTTCCGTTCATTGTGTAACTGCTGTTCAATGAATGTTCCTTCCTTGAGGAATTATGTTCCATCCATGTGAAGCTATTTCAGGTCATTTGCTGGATCCTATTTTTCTCAATGCACAACACAAAACAGTTTTTCAACTTGTAATAGTTTAACCCACATAGGCTTATTTTGCCAAAAACAAAAGTGTAAGTCTAACACATAAAGTTCTTGACTCCTTTATATTGGATCCTGCACTCCAATGTGAAGTGCCAATATAAAGCCGATCACAGTCCAACAGAACTAAATGGCCTAACTAATGAAAAGAGAAACAAAACACAATAAGACTCCTAACCCAAACCATGAGAGAAATATATTTACAAACAGCCCTACTAATATTAAACATTTCCAATATTTACTATACAAAATTAAACAACATCAGGGTAATACCAACAATCCTCAACAAACAACCCACAAACTAATAAACAAACGCACAAGTAATCAAGTAAAAACAACACAAATCAGTGATTCTATACACAACACATTTTAACATCAGCATTTCACACAATGTCTGGACAGTCAAGGTCAGCTCCCCCTTTAGACGACAACCAACTGTTTATATCCTGGCGTCTCTGTGCTGTGACTCTATTTACGTTTAACTTTTAATTACATACTATCGCCAGCAGAGGGCGCAATTGTTTTTCCACAACCGATGATGGTCTTGAGCGAGACTGATCTTTTAGGCCACACAACACTCAACGGTCACAACAAGTAATAAAGGCGTTCTTATTATTGTAGATAACAGAACAACATATTGCTCAAAATACAGCTTTACAAGATCTGTATACAGTACAAGATGTATTGGATATTGCAAAACATGAAACCATCACATTCTGAAATGTTTAATTACTTAGTATATGAATCATTAGTTCGGCATCCTGATGCATGGACTCTTTCTGCATCTGCCTTTTAAGTTGTGTACTTAAGTATTATTTCATGTTTAAAAGGGAAAACTTGAGACTTTTGAATTGAAAGGCAATACATTATTTTCTTGGACCGTTTCTGGAACAGTACCTTGAGCATAATCCCATGATGGGTGTAGAAATTAAGATTTAATGACATCTAGAGACATTTTAGACATGAATCCATGGCTGTTTGGAAGGCTACCTATTGAAGTGCCTCCAGTTCAGAGAAACAGATCACAATCTTGGGGAGTAGGTAGGAGTTTCCGCATAATTGTATCTCAGCCAATCCCAGCTCCCCGTCCGTTCTCCTGACTGTGATTTCAGATATCATTTTTATCGCCATGTGTGCGCTCCACATGGCGATCCGGAACAGCGCTAGGAACAAAACACGGGAATGGTTTACAACTGGGAATTAGTGTCATGACAATTATTCAGCATGATTTTCTATGCTTTCAGCAGGCCAAGGTATTTCAACAGGCTTACAAAGCGTAGTAAAACATTTACAGATTTTAAACAGTAGACAATGCCTTGTAGAATTTACTATACAAAATCGTTTTGCTTTTTAGCCTGTTTTGGAATTGCATTGCCAATGTGCATAAAAATACTTGGCTGGGATAAAGAATTGTTACCAGAGCCTAATCATAATGAGTTAGAGAAACCTTCCATCCCCAATTTCTCTCCAGATACTTTTGCAGCAAACCAGATTAATTTACGAAGATTAAAAGAATAGTTCATCCTAAAACCTCATGGCCAGAGTCAGCACTGAATCACTGAGTCAGAACACGATAAATGAATCATTAAGAACAGTTCGGGTTTCATTGAAAAAAAACACAAACAGTTTGTTATAGTAAGTATTACACTTTTCTGGTGGTTTGTCATTTCAAAGATTCGACAGCCGCAGTCCCCATCCACTTCCATTACATAGAAAACAGTGGCCGGGATATTCTTCAGCAGGACATTATTGTAGCCTATTAGATAGAAAAAAAAGGGTCACAGGTTTGGAACAAAATGAGGGTAAGTGAAAATCACAGATGTTTATTTATTTATTTTCTTTAAAAACAGTCAAATTTGCTCTGTTAACAGGGTTGTTCAGTTCATGATGTGTTCAATTGTTGTATAGGCCATTGGGTAAGTTTCATCTGCTGTGTGTGGGAGCCCTGAATGGAGGAATCTGACAGCACAGACGCTGCTATGTTTGCACTCATTAACTCGACTATTGTATCCACTGTTCCTCGTGCGACACCCCCACGTCTGAGTCTCTGAGTTGTCGTATTTGTGTCTGGAGAGTACCAACAATTATTCAGGGCCATTGAAGTGGGTCTGTGCACTTGATGTGGCCTCCCCTTTTGTGCATGCCTTATTTATTCACTTGCTCCGTAATTCTTTGTCATTTTAGTTTAGTGTACAAGAAAGAATGAAAAGAAAGAACGTAGCATGCAGTTCACCAAATGGTTCTGTCTTAAAGGGATAGTTCACCCAAAAATGGAAATTCTGTCATCATTTACTCACCCTCTTGTCATTCCAAACCTGTATGGCTTTCTTTTAACTGCAGAACACAAAAGAATATATTTTGAAGAATGTTGGTAACTGAACAACAGCGGTACCCATTGACTTGCATTGGTTTTGCGTCCGTACTCCGTACAATGGAAGTCAAAGGGGACCAATGTGGTTTAGTTACCAACGTTCTTTTCTTTTGTGTTGTGCGGAAGATCGAAAGTCATACAGGTTTAAAATGACAAAAGGATGAGTAAATGATAGAATTTTCATTTTTGGGTGAACTATCCCTTTAAGATGTGCTCTCAGATTTGTGACCAATTGTGTTTAGAGTAATATGTTGATATTTCATGGACACCTGTCATCCTCACTTTATCCAGATTATGTTAGAAGTAAAACACTCTTCCCTTTTAATCGCAGGCAAATACGCCAGACTGGGATGTCCCGGGTTTCTGAGTCATCCTTAAGTTTAGGTTAAACAACTGGACTTAATCATCAACGCACATATGGAACCAGCTGGAAACCTTGCATCACACAGGACGAAGAAAACGCACCAACATCATCATTTATTCACCCTCATGTTATTCAAAACCTGTGTATTAGAACACAAAAATAGGTATTTTGAGAAATGTCTCAAAATGTTGTTTTGTGTCATTACAATGGAAGTCAATGGAGGCCAGTGTTGTGTGGTTGCCAACGTTGTTCAAAATATCTTCTTTTGTGATCTGCAGAAGAAAGAAAGTTACACAGGACATGAAAAGTCAGTATGAGTAAATGATGACAACATTTTTATATTCGGGTGAATTGTCTCTTTAACACATCTGAGAGCCAAACAGGCTTTGTGCAATCCAAGACATTATCCGTCTGGAGTATTTCTCAATGGAACTTTTCCACCTTTCTTCTGCAATTTGTTATTTGCTAACACACGAGGGCCTGACAGTCATAATGAGACAAACGCACCAGTAGCCAACAATTTCTTTGACACTTCAGCGGTTAGTTGATTGATATGTTATTACTGTGATTGACAGAATGGCATGTTCTAACATGCTATAATGTTCTTTTATTTATGACTTGTGCCCCGTTGCTCCCGGAAACATCCATCGTTGGTGGCACAGGGGCCGTGGTGAAGCTAGATCGCTATCGGCCTGTCGGAGAATATTAACAAGATCAGTCAATTGGTTTTGGTCAAGCCTCAGTACATTAAAAACAATACAGTTGCTCGAGACTAATGACGTTGATGGTGGAGATAAGAGGGAACGCATCTGGCTGTTTTTGTGGTCGGCACACCAGACGTCAGTGGGGGGGGGGGGTGTTGAGAAGAAGGGCACTGTCCAGCAGGCAGCTCATGTTTCCAGTTTTCTAAGAAAATAAACCCCATACGAGATAGAAAAATGCTTCAGACATCAATAATAGGACAATTTAATTACAATCTGTGATTTAGAAACAAAGCTAGAAACAATACGCTTTTGCATAATTTTGTTCAATTCAAATGCATTTGCTTTAGCAAAACAGAAATCTTTGGGGTTAGGTTCCTCGAAAAAATGGAAATTCTTTCATCATTTACTCACCCTCATGTCTGAAATGACTGAAAATGACTTTCTTTCTTCTGCAGAACACGAAAGAAGATATTTTGAAGTGGTGAGCAAACAGCATTGGCCCCCATTGACTTCCATTGTATGGACACAAAACCAGAGACATTTCTCAGAATATCTTCTGTCACATAGAGGTTTTGAATGACATGTGGGTGAATAAATGATGACATCATTTTTATCCCTTCATCAAAGAATCTTTAAAGACACATCAAATCTATGCGACCTCAGAGTTTGAAAATGAATTGATGTGTGTGTTGTTTCGATTTGAGGTAGAATACAATCATTTGTTTAATGTAATAGAATCATTGCAAGGGCCAAAGTCTCAACACCAAACTGCAGTGAAGCCTTAGACCACACAGAGAGACATCAGGCAGTCGACAGATACCATCTCTCTTCGGTTTGATGTGTACCACATTGAAACGAGACGTTTGGAGCTGGCATACCTTCCCATGCCTGCTGCAGTCTATACTGTTGTCTAGTCTACTTCCCTCGAAGGAAATGCAGTTGCTCGCGCTGGCTAACCTTTAACCTTTGGTTTGGTCTAATTATGACACTTTTAGGTTACAATTATGGCTGAACGCAGAAAAACAGAAAATACAAAAGTTCCTAAAATTTAAACTTTGTGTCCATGTGTCGTACACACATTTGATACTCAAGGAACGTGTCCGGAAATCAAAAGGAACCCCTCCGGCTACCTTTTCTTCCCGTATTCACTGAGGAAGTGGAGCTTGCGATACCTAATGGATTTCTGAGCAGACCCCATTTAATGTTGACAACATACAACTTTACTGCACTGTGTGTGTGTAGGTGTGTGTGTGTGTCATTCTAATTACAGACTTGCACTTCCTGAGCATCATATCAGTTGTGAATCGGTAAACTGGGCTGTTAATGACACACCGTGAACAAATGACTAATAATGTGTGTAACAGCAACTCACGCACAAGTACTTTTGTCACATCCCATTTAATATCTCAATTGTTTCTTCTTTAGATTAAACAAGTGTTAAAGAAGACTACTTAAGTCTTCTGCTTCTCAGATTTGTTCCTGTTAAAATTAAAAAATGCTGATTTCAGAATGAATTCAAACTTCTAATTCCTCCAAATTGTCTAAGCGGTTTAATCATATGTTATACAACAGATATACAACAATCGGATCATCCTCGTGTACAGTACGGATTTTGCGGGGCAGCCAAACAAATAGAAGTTTTTCTTTGTTTGACATGAAGCAAAACATCAGTTCGGATGCCAGGCACCTGATGACCTGCTTCTGTCATAACAAGAAAATTAAATCAGGCCCGTAAACCGCTCTCAGGATCGTTGTGGAACGTTCTAGACAAACAGAAACAGCTTTTCTTTAAACACGGCGGTAAGCGAGACGTCGAAACAATGCATTACAAACATTTTTTATGGAATTGTTATGGCCTGTTAGAGCAAACAATTAATTCCAGTTCCAATGTAATAAAAGTACCCGGGATCAGAAAATAAACATGTCTGAAAAAAAGTAAAACCAGATGCTGAGCACAGTCAGAAGAGCCTTTCAAACGGGGCAAAGCGAGCAAGTTTTTTCAGACAGGAAAATGAGTCAATAGCCCCTATATTACTGCCACTAGTTAAGGGGCCACCTCATAAACAGTACACCAAACCTTTTAAGTCCCTCCATAATGTTATATAGTGGTATAAAACCTTGAAAATAAGATTTCAAGGTAACTATTAAAACTTAAATGGATAGTTCACCCAAAAACGAAAATTCTGTCACCATTTACTTTCCGTCTTGTCACTTCAAACCTGTATGACTTTCTTCCTGCAGAACACAAAAGAAGATATTTTTAAGAAAGTTGATAACAGAACATCTCCGGCACCCATTCACTTCTATTGTATGGACACAAAACCAATGAAAGTGAATGAGTGGCAGTTAACGACATTCTTCGAAATATCTTCTTTTGTGTTCTGCGGAAGAAAGAAAGTCATACAGGTTTGAAATGACAAGGTGGTATGATAGGTATGATGAATTTTCATTTTTGGGTGAACTATCACTTTAATTATACTTGGTCGGTGCTGTTCCTTTATTTAGCTTTGTATTTTGCACAGTGTTGATACTACATGCTGCGACAGATCAGTGACTTTTTGACCAATTTTGCACATAGTAGTCTTATTTCATCACAGCTGTTTGGGTGAAACTTCATTATTTTCCTCAATAAATTCCTCAATATGATTGCACAATGGTAGGGCAATAGGTAATAGAAAAACAGACAAATGAAAAGTGACATTATTTAAGCAGTAGATAATTCAATACAACAGTTAGATTGTGATATTGCTTTCATTCCACTGTTCTATAAACAAGAAGTTATTATTGAGTTACTTGGGTTAAATTCTGACATTATTTGGTCTTTTAGTTTGTGTTTTTCTATGCTTTTTCTATTATTCTCTTACAAAGACAATTACTCGGTGTGAAATTGTCTGTTTTGTATTTCATATGTGTATCTGTTTCATATAAGATTAAATATCTATTAATCGTTAAAAGTTATTAATTTATGAATTGGGTGATAAAAATGTCATAATTTTATGTAAAGAGAAAATTTCACGAAATGTATACGTATATGTACGGAATGCCAAGAATGTTTTCGTAATGATTTGTTGAGTAAGACAAATGACCGTTCATAATTTGAAACATGAATCGGCAAGAATGGCAGGAATTAAATTAACACATTAACTTTGGTTTTTTTTATTTAAAATATGTAAGTAAACACAAAAATATCCTGCTGTGTTGATATTTTTACAGTATATACTCTGATACTGCAAAAGTCTATATATACAGGAAGGTTAAAATATCATATACAAGGTTACACAGTTTAAATCTTGTATTCACAGAACACCCAACCATTTACTGGGAATTACAAAAACAACAAATGACTGACTTTTTACGACGTCTAGTCGTTCAATTTGTCTTTACCACTAATAAACTACACAACAAGGTCAAGTGACCTGAAAACTAGCATAGACACACAAAATGACACAAAGTGAACCCTACAATGTGAAAAAACCATTAACACTGTAGAATGTACTGTACATTTTTGGACTGTCCCAGCGCCCTCGTAAAAACCACTGCCATTAGACTGTAGCTGGTAATTTCATTGCTTGGTGGGTGGCTGAGTTTTGTCTTCGTGCCAGTGTAGCGTGCACTGCAGCGCAAGGCCTGGAAGCGTTGCTGTTTTGGCTGAGTAATCCTTGTGAATACAACCAGCACACGCACAAAACTTTATCTCAGTGAGTAAACAGTCTCCCATGTCTGTATAAGAATTAGGAGGAGAGAAGAGCCACATTTCGTTAAAGGCGTACCTGGACTGTTCAAGTGGAATCTAAGGTATTTCAGTTTGGATTTTGATTTAAATTATGACTCATTTCAAAGTTTAAAGGGACAGTTCACCCAAAAATTTCATTCTGTCATCATTCACTCACCCTCGAGTTGTTCCAAATCTGTATAAATTTCTTTGTTCTGATGAACACAGAGAAAGATTTTGAAGATTGCTTGTATCCAAACAGTTCTTGGCCGCCATTGACTACCATAGTAAGTATTACAATGGTAGTCAAAAGTGCCCCAGAACTGTTTGCTTTCCTACATTCTTCTAAATATCTTCTTGTGTGTTCAACAGAAAAAATAAATGTACAAAGATATTTTTACTACTTTAGTAGTGAATGATGACAGAATTAGATTTTTGGGTGAACTGTTCCTTTAACAAGAACTGTGTCTAAGTGAAGTAATAATGTTGTAACCCTTGCTGCGTTGCCTTAAAAGGAAAAGTTCACCCAAAAATAAAAATTCTGTCACTGTTAATTTACCGTATTCCAAACTTGTTTGTCTTTGTTTTTCTGTGCAAGAGATTATTTATAGGAGAATTTCCAAAATGCTCTTATAATGTGTAATATAATACAAATACATGTAATGCATATAATACATACTGTAACATAATGAAAGTAAAAGGTGATCACGGCTAGCAGAATTTTCAGTAATTAATATCTTTAACTATAATATACGGGTCGTGCAGACAACTTATTCCCATCTTCACAGCCCCTGGTCACCATCCACTTTCATAGAATAGAACGGTGTAAACGTCCTTCATTTTGCCACAAAACTCTTTTCGGAAGCAAATAACTCATATTTGTTTATCTTTGCCTAGACACTCCCATTAAACTCAAAATTAGCATATATTGTAAGCATAAGTGCACTTTTTATCCTAAAACTAGCTGTACTATGATGCATTATAGAACACACACAATATACGCCTTAATAATATATGGTGTCTCAAACGTGTTAAAACATAAATAACACTGACTTTATTACTTTTCTCCAATAAATAATAGCTTGTAGTATATTTACAATATGCACATTGTCAGTTCATCAGTCCGGGTGAAGCAAAGGCACATTTCCCTTTAAATATGTATTGCATGCGTTAAAATTATAGTAGTGTTTTTTTTTAACAGAGGATCCTGTTGTTAAACTATATGGTTTCGAACAGGGTCTCTCTCACGTCAAATGTGCCGTCATAATATGTACATAAAGCAGGAAAGATGGCATCTTCAGTACAGTGAATTTTCCTCACTTTCTTCATTACCTGGAAGACAAAACATACAACAGTTTTATTCTAATGATCCGATTTGGGTGTTTCTTGGGTGTAATGGCTTTTGGTATGATTTGTCTTTTTGGGTCTCTTGGGCATCTTTTTTGGCTTTTTAGGGGCATCTCATCTAACAAGCCAAATGCAGATTCTAAAATATTGTCAAAACGAATCACAGAGTAGTGACAAAATGTTACTTACTTCTGCAGTGTCCATAGTGGCGGACCCCTATGGAGCGACCCAGAAAGCAAGTAGCCCGACGCAGGTGGCAGGCGCTGGCGTAAGTAATGTTATCATTGCCGCAGATGCTTTGGTTGGTGATCATGGGCATCGGGCATGGCGTGGTGCGACACATGACACAGTGGGCGCTGTTGGTCTGGTCTGTCACACAGGATTGCGTACCAGGACATACAACCTTTAAGCAGGACTCTGAAAGAAAACAGTGTGTTAGGGTCAAGTATATGTTGAAAAATGAACATTTAAGGAACATTAATGGCAATACCCAGAATTTACTAGTGCAATGCATTTTAGTGTGCTGTATTTAAATGTACCCAACATACTGTAATTGTAAGAGTGTAATTTGTATAATAATGTAAATGAATTAAGAAGTAAATAATAACGAGATAAACAAGCACAACATTTTCCAAAAAAAGCAAATGAATCAAGATCCCCGGTCTGCAATATACAAGTAAAATAATGGATTGCTATAGGTAAGCAAAATGATGGGCTAAGCAAGTGCACCCCAAAAAGAACAAGCTTACTCTTGCATTCCCCCTGGTACATAACTTCCAAGTCAGGGTGACCTCTGCAACGAGCCATCAGAAGAGCGCACTCGTCTTTATACGAGTTCCCATCGCTCCCACACACAGAGTGTTTAGTGGACATGCTGGAACAGTCTGGAGCGCACACGCACTGTGGACGTCCAGCCTTCATCCTGCACACCTTTCCAGAGCCGCAGTTCACCCCGTCACAGTTCTCTATAAAAGAAAGATGGGATAGAAAATGAAAATTTACACTTACGAATGAGGAAAGCACATAAAGGCTGTTTGCTTCTACATCGCCATCTCTGTTTAAAACCTTTAAGGCTTACTACTGCGAAACAAATTGAATCCTAATGTTTTATTTTCTTCATCAATAACTCAAAATTTGTGTTTATTATTAACGAAAAAAGATTACAGGTTTAAAATTTTATTCTATAGCTCTGAAACTTTTTTCCCAATGTGAATCCTTATCCAAAAAGTATGTCAGTACTGCCTTCTACGGACAACTTTTTGCCAAGATGAGGTGAGAGAAATATCTTTATATTATAAATTATGAATAAACCTCTAATTCAATAAACACTACAAAATATATATATATATAATGTGTTTGCTTATTTTAGTTTTTCGTGTAGCCACAAAGTAATTTCACTATCACCTGTGTTGTCAGATGTAGCATGTATAAATCTGTAATTTTTTAGGTTTTATGATGACTTGGATGCTACTTTAGAAAGCAGCTGTCTATGTATGCCACAAGGTTATCGAACAATATTTGTGATACAGTCCACGTCTGTTCTACTTCGTTCATAACTCCTGGTTCCTATTCCTGCAAGTCCTTTAATATCCTGTTGCTCCGTTTCTCCGTGGAGCCACCAAATCACCTCTTGTGGAAATCGCACTTATGTTTCCTTAAGATCTGTGAGCCGTCACATATGATTTATGAACTGTCCGTCTCCAAAAGAAATGTAAGGAAAAGCCGCTAAGCGTACGTTGAGCATTAAGGAATGCTTTGAAGCGTTTGACATTGAGAACACACTAGGGAGGTCACTCGGTAGGGTCCATCAGTCCATATAGTTTTATGATACTGGAAAGCGAATGCCACGGAACAATATACAGACTTTCATTTACAGTGTTTTTTTTTTTACAGTCTGATGTTTGAGCTTTATTAGGACCAGACCTCTCCAGCATGTGGCAGACATTTTTCTTTGTGGTGGGCTGGAATTCTCCAACAAAACAAGCCTGCTTTCCAATAAGCATTAGGAAAGAGTGAATGCGAGGAGAAATTAAGAGAAAATTGCTATTTTGTGTTGTGTTATTTTGTTTATAATTCAAATCATTATGAAACTAATAAGAGATACAATAAACTGTTAAAGACTTTGAAACAGTCAACACTTGTCTTGGGCAATATGATTTTAGACTTTGTGGGTTGGAGCAATTCACTCAACTTCAATAAATCTTAAATCATAAAAATCACACATACTTGCATACCTTGCCACATTTACCAGTAGTCAGCGCTTTCCACAACAGCCCAAGAAAATAAAACTAAACATCTGGTATAGATCCATGCTTTTTAAACTTGCTGGCGAATTTTCAAAGAAAACATTCCCAAACCTAGATCTGGCCGACCACTTTAAAGGATCCGCTCAGAGTACAGAATGCTCTCTACTGTGTGTCAGGAGTCTTTTAGTACAAAGTATCCATGTCAATATCTTGCATTGAGATCAACACGTTTGAACATCTGCAGAGACAACCAAGCCTGCTAAGATCTTAGAACAGATACACGGGTGCGTACCTTTGCACGGCTTGCAGGAAACGATACCCAGGAATCCCAGCAGGCTGACTTCATTGATGGGCAGACTGGTATTGGACCATGCGGTGTCCAGACGGCCGGTGGCGCAACACTCTTCCCTGCTCACGCCTCTCATGAGGACCATGTCACAACGGTGCTCTGGACCCTGCTGCAGCCAGCACATGCCAGCTAGATACCAACACACAATTAAAAGATTTATATTAGATACATACAACCTAGCCGAATGATGTTGTTCCCTGTTTTTGCATGCGACATTAATGCCAAACTGATTGATGCAGGAGTAAAGATTATCTTAACATAATTTTAAAAGGTAATATACAGTATTTCTCGGACAAACCAAAGCCCTGATATTTTATCTTATTTGTCCTAAATCCGAGCACTTTTATTTTTAGATGGACAGTTTTCATGGCATCTGATTTGTGATCTTTGACATTTTGAAACATTCAAAATTTTTGATGAAATAAAAAAGAAAGGTAATATCTTAAGCTACTGTTTCTATAAAATGTTTCGAAAATATTTTAACCACTGAAATAATAGTAAATAAGAACGGTTATGGTTTTACTTCTTTAAAAAACATGCATGTTTGTGTTTTTTGTATGTTCTGTATAGCTCAAAAGTTGACTGTCTCTGACTGCATTAATAGTTAATAGAATAAAGATTTATAATGCAGATGGTGGTGCTAAGATCCTATACAATCTGTTTAATGGGCAATTTAACATAAAAAACTGCCGAAGTGAGTCAAATAATCAATAAATAAAAACATTTAAGTTTACTTTTTTGTTTCAACTTCTATTGGGTTTTTATGACCAACGCACGTTCGTGCACCTGCGCAATGCGCACGTCACATCACATCAGAACTTCGCTTTGAAATTAATGTTGCGAGAATCAGAAACATTTTTACAGTACAAACGTTTTCTATAAACTGCTGCTGTGATTAAAGCGTTAAAAACAAACGTATACCATATATCTTATTAAACTGTAAACTTATATAAACATTTTTTTTTAGACGTCTGAATAATATCGAAAAGAAAAGCGAAATACCGCCACGCTTTAAAGTCCGTTATCGCTCACTTACCGATCGCTTGGTGTTTCCCAAGTATTTCACAAACCGAAATAAGTATCACAGCTTGTAGGACAGCCAAAAAGTTCATTGTGCTGTTAAGTAGGCTACTTTACACAGATGTCTGAAGTAAGCGGCGACTTTCCTCACAAGTATTTAGACCGATAAGAACAGCGCGCGGTCTGTGTCGCCAGTTGTTTCCACTCGGTTTCGTGAATGGACTTGTTGTAAGTGATTTCGGTCCGCCTCTGTATAAATATTTTGCCCGAGTAAATTATGCTTCTGGGATGGGCGATCACTCCAGCCAGTTACGTTGCTGATGTGGACGATGTCGTGAAAGTGTTGTGTACTTTTGAGTCAGTTCTCGGATATGAGGCTGAAAACTCCCACATTCATCTCGGTCCGTCTGTACGCAGTTAACCAAGACATGTATCATGATAGCTGCAATGGCCAATGTGTGACGTCTGTTTTGCACTCTTAAACATTTACAAATCAAAATATCTTTCATAAATCACGTGGTGGGTTTTCCCTAAATATTGAAGGCATAATCATACTGAAGGCTTGTTTTAGGGTACTTTACAACATCAGAGTTGTTGAAACTAGAAATGTAGTGATATGTGTGACCAATACAGAAAGCAAATGGTTATTTTCATACTGCCTTCAAGACACGTCGGATTTTGGATATTTCCCACCCAAACTCGGAAATAATGTCTGGATTTAGTAACATTAAAAGCATAACATTAAAGGGATTGTTCACCCAAAAATGAAAATTCTCTGTCTTTGTTCTGATTAACACAAAGGTAGATATTTGGAAGAATGTCAGTAACCAAACAGATCTCATCCCCCATTTACCATAGTAGGGAAAATAAAATAGGCTGCCATGGGAATCAACGGTGGGTGCGATCTGTTTGGGTGAACTATCCCTTTAAAACCATAATGTTACACAGCAAAATCGCCAGTGTTAAAAAAGGTCAAATTAACTCTCACAGTGTATAAATAATCCACACTTTAGTAGCTTTAAAACGTGTATTTATTAATATTATGATTTGTCACGGTAGGTGAGGAGAAGAGAACCCAATTGCAGGCATGCGGGAAATCAGGGGTTAACAAGGCTTTAATTAATATAACAAAAGACAAAACAAAAACCCACGATGGGGTGCAAAAACAAAACAAGGATAAGAACACTGAAACAAAACAAGAACTCAAAACAAAACACTTCCCATAAGAGGGCAAAAACAGGACTAAATCAAAACGAGATACACGTAAAAACACTCACAAGATAAACAGGCAAAGTGTGGGGCTTACAGGCAAACGTAGTGAACATGGTCTTTCAGGCAAACGACAAGGAAACACGGAAGAACCATACACATACATACAGAACGCATATACATACACAATCCACGAGCACAGGACAAAGAAACATGAGGGCATTTTAAAGGGAACACAAACGAGGGATAATGACACAGGGCAGGTGAGAAACAATAGACATGGCAGGGAAGCAATACATGAAACGAGAGGGGCGGGGCCAATGACAAGACACGAGAAAGCACATGAGATGTCAAAACATAAACAACTCATGGCTTTCTCACATAAAACCTAAGGGCTCTGTCCCGATCCTGCCACACGACTAGAAATTCAGAAACAAGAGGGCAGGACCGTGACAATGATTGCTCCATAAATGAAATCCGTTCCATAAATTAAATCCGGCTTGAGATGGGAAATATCCAAAATCCGAGTTGAACGCATGCTAATGACAGATGATTGATAAATGATATTGTAAATGTACAGGCCTATTCTCTGACTAAATCTTTTGTTTATCATGCTTAACGATAAAGCATTAAAATGTCCAGTAGAAATAACATATTTCATACCTAAAACCTATAAATTGTTTACTGAATGAAAAAGCAGGTACACAATGTTGGCTTCCACTTGAATTATGTCAGTTTTAATTTAATTTTTAAATTAAGTCTTTCTTTTCTTTCAAAAGTTCACATTTCTTGATAAAACTTTACTCTGCATGAAGCCAAAGAGTAAAGTAAACACTGACAATGTCTTATGTCTATATATACTTGCATGCCATTTCTAATCTCCTTTTAATTGAGAAAAAGTATTTAGAGAGAATTTCATTTGTTAACATCCTCTGTCACAAGAGACAGTAAAAATTTTGCCACACAGTCTGCCCTGTGTTGCAAAATTCTGCGTGCAAGAATTTCTCCAACGAAAGCACAGAATGAGGCCTAATTTCACTGGATATTTTAGCCATTATACAGTTTAAATAAGTGATGAGAGACATTTGTAGCCAGATAAACTGAGATAAACAGTGCCGTGACCACCAAATGGGACAAGCAGGGGGGCTTGGCAGCACAATCCGCGGCGCGTCACTCATCAGCAGGTGACTTCTATTAAACTGTGGTCTAGAGCTCACTGCCGCGGCCGCTAAACAGATGAGACTCAGTGTGTCTGTGGGCCGATCAGCCATGTGGAAAACCACCGTCCGTGGAGCATGGAGCTCATTAATATGTTGTGCTCAAGACAAGAAGTTCCCTGAGATCAGAACACATGGTTCATATTGGCAACGTTGGTTTTGATGTAAACTCTCAAAGTCAGCCGTTGGCACGCTTTCCACGTTGGCACACCCTGCCCCACTGTGCTCCTTTCACCGTGGTATGATATTTTATGCCAGCTAATATTTTGCAGGATTTGTAAATCTGTCTTGAGCTTGAATGTGGGATCTTTGATCTGGAGACATCACGTGAACTGTCTATATCTGTGTTTAGCGAAATGGGTGGGTGGGGGTGGGGGAGTTCTGTTGATGTATAATAATAATTCACATGCTTTGGGTTTAAATACTGACCTTGAGGTGGGTGGCAAGTGGACACTTGAACGTTTCACAGTTATTAAACATTTATTAAATGAAATCAATCCCTGTTGAACAAAACCATAGACACACAATAAAAACCATCACATAAATTCTAGTGGTTTCCATTAGCTTTCCTGTGGTTCAGTGGTTGAAGCATGGCACTAGCAAATCCAACGTCATGGGTTCGATCCCAGGGGATTGCACATACTAAAATACAAATGTATAGTATCATGCAATGTACATCACTTTGGATAAAAGCGTCTGCCAAATGTGTAAATGTAGAATACCATACAACCCAATAGCTTTTTCCATTAAAACCATTTTAAAAATTCCTTTTTGTCGTCCCTGTTTAAAAAAACTATAGAAACCATTAAAGAAGTTATGATGGTTTTAATGGTTTTAAAGGGATTTGTACTGGCTTTAATGGAAACTGTAATGGTTCTACTGGTATGTGATGGATTCTATTGGTGGGATGATATATTGGAAAAATGCCCAAAACACACTACAAAAAATAAATTTGTAATATAGTCAATGGAAACAGCTAATGGTTCATAATGGTATTTTAATGGAAACCATTAGAATTTTTGTGATGGTTTCTATTGGGTTTCTATGTTTTTTTTCAGCAGGGGTGTATTTTGGGGATTATTCCAGTATATGATTTAACATCCCACCAATTGAGTTCATCACATACCAGTAGACACCATTACAGTTTCTGTTAAAACCCTTTTCAGCAGGGATAGCTGTTGGTTCAACATCATTTTTAAAGAAATTCAATGGTATTATGTTATAATGATTGAAATTGAAATTGCTTTAAATTGACTCATATACAAAAACATATAATCAAGATAATCAAAATAAACCAAATCTGGCACTTATGAATAATTCACTGTTGCACAGTTTAAACTAACACAGTGGGTTATTTAGCAATGCTGCCCTCTGCTTGTCGTATTTCGCTTGACATTTTCTGCTTAAAATAAAGCATTTCAAGTAAAACGTTACAATGATTAACCCCTTTGTACATTTTCTTTGTCATTTGCATGCAATTATTACATTACTTTGCAGAAAGTTATATCTTTTAACACAGTGTCTCAGCTAAAGGAGCTGACACAGACACGGTATTTCAGTGTCTGCTGCAATTTGTGATAAAGACATGAATGTTTTGCGACTATAATAATCCTGTATTATATTGAAATTAATTATGCTTGTTAATTTGATTTAAGAGATCAAGACAGAACAGAATAAACACATTATTCATTTTGTTGCGTAATGAGATGAAAGCTTTGATTTACATGTGATGCAGAACGCAGGCTAAATCTGGAATGGATACTAATGGCTGTAATAGCATTATAAAACATCTCTGCCTTTCGAGAGAAGACGTCCTAAACATTTTTACACCATGATTAATTTAAACATATTTTGATTTTATCTAAATATTCCATTGCTTTCTCTTGTCACAATCACTTAGCAGATCACTCAGTTAATTTCCTTTGAATGCATTTTGCTGATTGAAAAACTCTTTACAAGAAGTGACTCATTCATTCACCCCCTCGCATCAACACACCTTGCTTTTAATGGCCATTTAAAGTCCCTCCAGCTGTTCATTGATGAGTTACGCCATGGGGTGCCGGGTCTTGCTGCACAGAACGTGCTCTGACGCAAGTCTAACTAAAGGAGAACGGACTGTGGCAGGAAGCCTGGGAGCCTCGGGGCGATGGGAAGCATCCCACATTGATGTCTGTTCAGGCCTGTGCCAGTAAACAGAACAGAACACAAACAACATACACATGAAACAGTTAGAAATCTCAATGACAAAGTAAACAATTAGCTGAGCATCTATTTGTGAAGAGGCAGAGCACACTCATGGTAAAAAGAAAAAAAACTGTAATTTTACCGTCACTGAGGTTTCAGAATATTTTTTCTTATTTTTAGTCGTGAAGAGCTGTCATAGAGCTTGTGTGGTTTATTTACTGCAATACATTTTTTTTCAACCTCAGACAATCATATTTATTCAAGATAAACATATTTTTTCACCCAAATCATATATTTTTCTGTTTTATTAAGCTAAAAAACAATTAGTACTAACAAACAGTTAATATTAGTAAACATTCATAAAAATAACCAGGGCTGACAAACGATTAATCGCGATTAATTGCACCTAGAATAAAAGTTTGTGTTTACATATGTCCATGTACTGTGTGCATATTCATTTTGTATTTATAAACACATACACATACACATATTGTACACATACACATACATGCATACATATTCACGAAATATTTACATGTATTTATTTATATTTACCAATAATTTAAATTGCATATAAATGTTTTTCTTAAATATATGCATGTGTGTGTGTGTTTTTATAAATACAAAAATAATGTGCACTGTACACAGACATATGTTATGTAAACACAAACTTTTATTCTGGATGTGATTAATCGTCAATATTATACACAAACTATATTAAATACATTTTAAAGAGTACGATTTTTTTCTGGAAAGTTTGTAAACAATTAATCTAATATGCACAGTATGTGACAGCATACTATTTTCTATCCATCTTGTTCATCTTTCTTTCTCTTCAGTTCTTTATTTTAGCGTCTGCTGAATGTGTAAAATATAATGTAAATGTCACAACTTGAAACGTCATATTAAACACTTTACGTTTGGAAAATGTCATCTGGTGTTCAGTAATATTATAATATTATAATAATCTTGAGTGGTGCCATCCTCACTTCTGTTTGGTTAGTAGCCCACTAATAATGTTATCTGTGCTCATTAATCTGCTCAAGATGACCCAAGGCACCTGCTTTTGGAAAAAAGATGCAGATGGAAATAATACACAGGTAATCCAGTAGGTGGCACTGTTATGGCACGAGCACCTTTACAAGAGTTGGCAACCTGAACTCCTGCATGCTGAAATGCGTAGGTGGGATGAGAGTCGTGATGTTTGTCATAGCACTGATTGAGCTGAAAGGCGCTAAAATGGCCTTCAGAAGCTGGACAGCATGTGTTTTTACAGTTTCCTACATGTTTCTGGAACAGTTTATTGTAAGTAAAGAGGTCAAGTGGTTATATAGGCAATTTTAGCTATTGCATTTTATATCTTGGCATTTTATGTTTTAGCTTGTTTACTAGGAAACATTTTCCCCTTGACAGATGCTTTTTATGATTAACCTATACGACAAATCAACTCATTTAACAAAGTGCTGCCAAAACACTGTAATTAGCAAATGACTGAATGTTTTAATGGAATTTGCTGCAATGTTTTCACATTAGAACATCAGACAGTCACAGATGACATTATTTTGATGAATATTGGGGTGTGGGTCTATTATGATGCCGATGGGATAACACGACTGAATGTTCAGTGACATACTTGACAGTGACCTTCAGTATGAAACAAAAGACTAAAAAGTGTTTTACACTATACACGTTTGAATTTTTGAATTGGTATCACACTCTTGTTGATGTAACACACAATTAAATGACAATTAGGCTAACAAACAATTTGGTCACGACAGCCTATCAAACGTTACAATTATGATATGAAAATAATAATAATAAGTTTAATCTTTTCCGGAGCTCGCTTTACAAATAACAACATAACACAAGTAAAAGATAAAATACATGACAAAACACAACATACATATCAAACATCACAAACAATGATGGTACCGTGTTCAAAATATAGTCCAACGTGAACAATTGTTCTGTCCAAATGCTCTGCCCATGCAATTATCTGTCCAAAAAGTCCTTGGAGCAAAAGCAGTAAAACAAAAAGGCAGCAACCACATATATAGGCTATATATATATATATATTTTTTTTTATTATTATTGCTAATGATTTAGTAATATAAATTATACCTTTCAGAAAAAATGTGTGGCTTTAAGATGCAATTGCTGGAGAGGCGACCAAAATGCGTCAATATATATTTTTAACTCAGTCCAAAGTTGCAACGTCTGTTGATTACACCTCGGTAAAAAAATCAAATGTAATATATAAACTGTTCACAAGTCTTGAAAGCTCAGCTCAGAAGGCCACAGTCGCCATGGCAACAAATAACTGAAGCGTAACATCCTCGAGCTGGGCCAGCGTTTGAGGACCTTCGAGCTTGTCTGGCTGAGCGAGCGCGGGAGTTTTTCCCGCTTCTCGGTGAAGAGGTGAAGAAACTCAATGACCTGTCGTGCTGAAATGACGAATTGACAACTGCTGTATTTTTAGTTACTTACTTTAGTTCATTTTAAAGAAGGTAACCAAACAACATTGACCCCCATTGACTTCCACTGTATGGCATGCGGGTGAATAATGTTGACAGAAATATATATTTTATAATTTACCATGGTTGTAGTAAAAATATAGTTCATAAGTCAAACTGTACATGGTACGTACATGTACTGTAAAAGCACTCACTGACAATACAAGCCATGATAAGATACACTCATTATTTACTCATCTATTAAATAAATCACCCTTCAATCACATGGGCACATCAGTGCTCAACATGAAGCAGGATATGAGGCAAAGGTTGAAAGAAGAAAAACACTTTTTATTAATATTTAAACAACCTAAAGGGCAGACGGGTCTTTAAAATTAACAGCACAGCTCCATGCAGAAATCAACATTAAGGGGATTTGCCATGGAACAAAGGCACCATGAGGTAACATGCTATGCAAATTTAATGATTTCTTATTGAAATATTCTCGTCTTGAGGGGTACCGTAAACCAAAGTTATGGTTATTACAAATTATGTAAAATGAGTCACAATCTTGTGCTGAAGTTTTGTGCTTTTGTAACTTTACATGCCCTGCTTTACATTCTGCACAATTAAAAAGTATGAGGTGTAGTCTTTTACATATTCATAAGTGAATCAGCTGTTTGCTCGAGTTCCTCATCAAGAAACTTTGACCTTACACTGTATTTGCATTCTTCTACAGATGAATCACCGTGAATCAGGCAAACTGTCTTTTTTTATGGTTATGAAACAAACACATGCACACATTCCGTGCACGTATAGTTAACTTCTTTTGTTTCTGCGACCATATGCTCAAACGTAACTCGAGCAAAGGCCGAATTGTTCCTCCATACAGAAGCTCCAGAAAGTGACTCACTTGTTTATTTTCGTCCTAAATATGCTAATCTATTCTCCTTGAACTTCAAAACATTTTCATTTGGAAATGATTAGCCTGTCCTTTGAATTACCCTCAGAAGTTAATGACTTTTGCTATAAGGACATCTGCTGGGGCAATCACTTCAGGCTTAATTGAGAAAACACAGAAGTCTGAGGATTGACTGCGGCTTCTGTGCAGACTATGTTTAGATTTCTAAAGCAGTAACCTTAATTTCCGCTGGAAATGTTCTCTTAAATAAATGAAATTATTTGATGAGTATAGGTTGATTTGGGTTTACATTTCGTTCTCTTTTTCTCCCTTCCCCTCTTTCTTATAAATATACACACATGTGCATGTTGGTATTCTGAAAACCTTATTTGACTTCTTGAATCCAATTACTTATTAAGGTTTGTACCAGAAAAGCATCATTCCATCTTTTCATTTGTAGCATCTGATTGAAAAACACAGGAAGCTTTTTTACTCATAAAATGTAAGATATTGAAAGGCTGGTAAATCAGACTATTTTTTGAGGTCAAAATGGGTGAAGATAAATGCAGCTGTGACTCACCAAATATAAATATAACATTTGAAAGTTGTAAACACGTACGCATTGAAATGAATGTCTATGACTCCTTTTAAGAAAACCAGTCGTGTTGCCGATTTTAAGCTGTTTATGAATACACAGCAGGAATATAGAATCAGTTTACAGGTAGGCAGATTTTAACTTACTGCTTTGACATATTGAGTCACGACCCAGATTGTAATGATAAAACATGTTTTATTTAACAAAAAGGTCAGACAAGGTCGATTTAATTATTTTTTTCATTTGTTTCTCAATACATAATGCTTCCGGGAAGGCGAACACATTTTATCAATGGGAAGTTATTATTTCCTCAATGTATTTTCCTGGGGTTGAATAATGGTTGTAATAATGTTTGCAATCATGGAACAAGCAGAAGTGTAATTTAAATTCATATATTAAGGTGTTTTTTGTGTTCTTCCGTTGACACAAGTGATTGCATTGACTCCATTGAAATGCGTCTGTATTTAATGCAATGCAATTTGCATAATTTAACAACTTTCCTAGACGAACAAACCCCTAAAAATATTTGAGGAATACTACAAATCATGTTTTTTTTAAGTTGGCTGTCTTCATGTTGTTTCTTGTTTACTATGTCATTCCATTATTCAGGCGTCCATTAAGATATGATTGTTAAAATTGATGTCTGCTTTTATAACCCATCCCTGGTCTTTTGGGCCCATCCAGCGCCGTGCCTTGATTATTTAAGGGATTTTACTCAGCCTTCTCTCTCTTCATCGGGCTGCTGAAATAGCCGATTAGAAAGTGAGTGGTAAAGTTGCCATGGCAACTGTGAGTCATTCTGCGGCAAACGAAATAGTCACACTTCTACAATAGACCGTGCTGGCCCTTTCTCTCTTTCAACACATTCACAACTCCGATTCGCGTGCATTCTTTCATGTTCGGCATCACCTTTATTAACGCACGTCACTGAGGTCAGCTGCATTTAGTTAGCATTTAGTTAGCAGTAGCGGAGTTAGCGTACGCTCACAGTCACGTTTTGTGACACTGGCTTATAATTTATGGAAAGAATTTTTCAGCGAATTGCCTTTTATGCCACGTTTTATTATGTTCATTTTATTTTTTGTGTGTGTAATTCAATAAAGAGACGTTCAACGAGTAGTGTTGCTTAGCTGCACCCACAGACTACAAATTTAGCATTGTTATCATAGCAGTTTGTAGCTGTTGAATATGAGACCGCCTGATTGGTTGATCGATGACGTGTCCATACAATGAAAGTCAATGAGGGCCAATCTTGTTTGGTTACCAGCGTTCTTCAAAAAACCTTCTTTTGTGTTCTGCAGAAGAAAAACATTATACAGATTTGAAATGACATGAGGGTGAATAAATGATGACAGAATTTTCATTTTTGGGTGAACTGTCCCTTTAAGAAATTTGAACATATTGCTTTTTGGGTAATTGCGTGATGCAGACCATTCAGATACTTTGCACTGAAACATTGAACTGAATAAAAAGCTCTTTGAGGAAAGGTCAAGGTTTCAGAGACGTCCAGCTTACCCAAACGCATTTTGAAGGTCAGTATGATCTTTATAGATATAAAAAAATGTTGTCTTATACAAAAGTGCTTTTCAGCATCATTCCTCTCTGGTTAAACATTGAAGTGGCTGGGCTTTCTTTAGATTCAGGAGACTGAATCTAAAGACTATCACAGTAAAACGACACAACAGGGCTGTTATGGAGGTGGACGCAGACAAGAGGAACCCTACGCTTATCATCTTTATAAGAGGAGGAGAGGCAGAGGAGGAAGAGCGTGTGGGTGGATGTGTGGGCATGAGCTGGATCCTAAGCAGCTTTCCAGGGATCTCTCTCTCTCCCCTTTTAGTCTTTCGTTCTATATTTCTTTGGCTTTATTGTTCTTTGTTAAAGGGATTATTTCATTATTTACGCATTCTTGTGTCATTTTAATCCTGTATGACTTTCTTTCTTCTGCAGAACACAAATGAAGAACGTTGGTAACCAAACAAATTTGGACCTCATTGACTTCCATTGTATGGACACAAAACCACTGAGACATTTCTCAGAATATCTTCTTTTGTGCTCCACAAAAGAAGTAGTCATAAAAAGGTTTTGAATCTCTTTAAAAAGAACAATGAATAACAATATAATAAAAAATGCAAGATATTAATAGACGTGTGTATTATTCTATATACAGAATAAAAGACTCGCTCTTTCTCTTTAGTGCATGTGGCACCTGCCCATTCATGTGGGCTACACTGCCTATGACTCATTCATAAGCACAGGCTCAATCACTTAACAAGTTCCCACTTTCCTCTGCCTACTCGGCCCCTTAGGAAAGAAGCTGCTAGAATCACCTCGCATTGTGCTCCCAGTGTAGCCATTACCATTCATCAGAGTCAATGTTAAAAATGGCACTTTCTTGCATTAGCATCCTGTGTCTGAGAAAACGCTCAGAGGATCTCTGACAGACTTATCTAGATGTCCATCATTGTTTTATCTGTCATGTTCTCACACATTATCAAAACACGGGACATTTTATGTGACGTCAAATTTCGCAGAAAGGAAGTGATAAGACGACGTGGAAGATAATGTCATTGCTCAAATTTTGTTAGTCTATTATGTTTCATTTACATGTTAGCTTTGTATCAAGTGTTGTTCTTAAAATGTACTTCATCTTAATCTGTAAAATATACAGCTGCGGAAAACATTTAGAGACCATTCCAAATTGTCGCCATTCCCTCCCAGTGTCTGTTGGATTTCAATAAAATCAAACCTCAGGAGTGACAAAGTCATCCAACAGCAATGTGAAAGACAGACAGCATGACAAGACACATGAAAAATTTGATAAAGGTTATCACAAAAAAGTACTGTTAAAAATACAAACATTACTGTTGTATTGCTAAGAAGAGAATCTGAACTTGTTTTCTTTGCTATATTTGAGGTCTGAATAAATACAGAGCATCTTTTCTGTTATTTTGACCTGTTGCTCCAGTTTTCATTTCCTGCAAATAAATGCGAATAGAAACATTATTTTTATTTAAAATTTGGAAGAAATATTGTTAATAGTTTACAGAATGAAAAAAATGATCATTTTACCTAAACACATACCTATTAATAGTAAATTCCGAAAAACTGAAAATAATTTTGAAATGGTCTCTTATTTTTTTCTGCGACACATAATAATTTAATAAGAAATGTTTAAGCTCATCTGTATTGATTGCAGATTTTGATATCCTAGCGAATCTGAGCACAATGTGAGACATCGAAAATATGTGATGTTATGTCAAAAATCTCCCAAGCAGAAAACATGGCTTTCATTGAACCTCTTGGCTGTCTAAAACAAACTTCTGAAAGACACAAGAACTCTCATTTGTAATTATAATGATTCTCCCTGTGGGAACCAGATCTTATTTGGCAGCTAAATTCCTACGCTTCTAAAGTCTGGCACATTGAAAATACCAGTAACCAGTTTTTCACATTTTAAACATGGCTTAATTGGAGAGGAAAGTCTGAGTGACCTTCCAAAAGCGTGTCTTATCGTGTCTGAGTCACCAGGTCTCCCACGCGTTCTCTCTCTCTCTCTCTCCCTCCCTCACTGAAATGGGAACAGGCTGATTGAGTGTTGATGCAGAGTACCATTCTGTCTCTTTTGATGGGATGGAGTGGGGAGTAAGTTACATTTCACCTCCATTCATTTGTGCATTGCTGGTGACTCACTGGCCATCTCCGCTTAATGGATTGAACAGGATATTGTGTTTCATATAGCAGAGACATTTCATCAATTTTTTCTGCAACTCATGGTTTTCTAATCTCATGGTGGTTCTAAGCACAGTGCCAGCAATCCAAACTTTTGACACTTCCATTAGACAAACAAATGGATACATACAGATAAGTCAACACCATCCCCTGTTGTATCTCTTGTTTGTCAGATATGCTTTCAGTATAGTATAGTATACAGTATAATGAGCCGTATAAGCTCAACGTTTTCTGTAGCCTCAAGTCATACTAATGAGAGCCAATCTCTGAAGGGTGATGCTGTGGCTGTCCATGTGTTTTTCTTTCTATTTGTTTCCCTCCTGAGTATTAAATGAGGTTTCGGTTAGTTTAAAATGCGATGGAGTCAATGTGTGCTCATGCATTGTGTGCTATTGTACGTAAAAAGGATTAAAATCATTAGACTTTACAGATATATTATGCAGCATTGTTTTCTTGTCCACAAGGTTTTCGTAATATGGTCATTTTGTGTGTATATGGATATGTTGCTGATTGGGCATTTATATTGACCAATCAGATTTTAGGGTTAGAGTTTGAAGTTTTGGCTGGGGTGGACGATGCTGTATGAATGAAAAATCACAAATTAAATCTTAATTTTAAATCCAACTATAAAATGTCAAACTGTGCACAGATTTGCAAAGGCATCATGTTTAAAATCAAAAGCCATTTGAAATTCACAAACATGTAATATTATATTTTACATCATTTTCATGATCTATGTCATCCACTTTTATTTTATAGCTCTGTATTGTTCAGTTCAATCTACACTTATTTGTAAAGCGCTTTTCACAATCTTTACTGTTTTGTTAGTCAGTCACTTTACAGAACTGTCTATCAGCTTTACAGAAAGTGCATTTTTTACATACAAAATTTTTGAGTTTTAGAGGTTCTTGTTAAGCAGAACTTTCAAATTTTGATTACTGTTAACTTCAAGTTCTTACCAAATCTTAGCAAGTGCGACTTAAATATTTAATTTATCCTTTTTATGAAATTAAGTAGACAGAACTTAAACAAGTAAGTACATCTAAATTGCATTTTAAGTTAACTAAACTAAATTTGCTCTTAATATGCATAAATCAAATACATTGACTTATGCAACCCAAAATGAGCAAGAAGAGACTGATCTCAAAATTGGCATTAGCACAGTCACTGCTCACTGGTAACATAACACGTTACAGGTCAAATTTAGCTTCGCAGAGCCTAAGCACATGCACCACTCTTCTAAACATAGGTAACCACAAAACTGAAAAATATGTCAAACTCTTCTAAATATCTAAGAGAATACACTGAACACTAACAAGTCTTTAACTTTACTAAAAACATAAAATAATCATATGTTTTTTTAATTTACTCTCCTAATGCAGTCTGACGCAAAGCATGCTGGGAATTGGAAATCCTTCTTGACCAATTGTGTTGAATTAACGTGTTTAAATTAAGTAAATTGAGCAAGGAGCAAATCGATTTTTTAAGTTTTAGCCAAAACTTCAAGTTAATCAAAAATAATCATTATACTTCACTCAAAAGTAAAAAAGTGTTTCAGGAACTTAAAATATTTAAGTAAGTAGAACTTTTTTCAACACTGTAAAAATCTTCTGTGTTTCCTGAGTTTTTTCCCTGTAAAATTACATGGTTTCTTTGTTTTTCTTGTAAATTTGTAGGTTTTTTTGTAATTTGACGTTTTTTGACCGTATTTCAAAAATAGACTGTAATAAAATCTAGTTTTTAAACAGGCATTTTCTGGCAGCTGGGGTGAAGACATTTTTTGACCGTATTTAAAAAATATGTGAAAAATCTGTAAATAAGAGATTTTTTTGTGTTGGTACATTGATTTACATAAACATAATGGTTTTTGTGAATTTTTTTGTAAAGTTCAAAAACCCGGTATCTAGGAATTTTTACAGTTTATATGTAAATACAAAAATCGTTTTTTATGTTGACAAATATTTTGGGGACAAAATAAAGCGGAATTTAAGAAAAAAATAAAACGGATTTCCTAGGGCCCTATATACAGGTATTGCAAATCCGCATGGTGACATGTCTCTCTATTATCTTTCTTTCACATCATCCCCATTGAATAAGGATCAACATCCGGTTTCCACAGATAAATAAATCTCAAAGCCAGACATCAATTGACAGGCAAAATCTCTGCCTGGTTGTTCATCTTGAATTCAAATGAGCGACACATAATGGCACAGGGAGCTGAATGAATACGATGTGTCTATGATATCTTTTGTGCCCTCACGCGGATGATTGATAGCCACTATCACAAGAGTAACGTCGCTCTCTCATTCTTCCTGGTAACCCGGGTTGTTATTGATTTAGAATCATAATGACTGTACAGTCATCTTTAATATATTAGCTTGCCTGATATGAATATTTGATGTTCCTACAGGGACATTTCAGCACCTAAGGTGAACAACAGGATGGAACATAAACAGGTGCTGATAAGACTTTAAAGTAGACAATCTCTCGATCTTGAGATTGAATAACAAAACAAAGTCGAGCAAAGTTATGCATCATTCTTTATTGACTAGTTGGAAAAGATAACATGAAAATAAATGTTTAGATTGGTTGGTCCCTCAAGGCTCGATAGATAGATCTAGAACAAAGAGATCCAGGTGTATAAACAAAACAAACTTTCAGAAAACGGTTCTTGCTCTTTACGTTTAAAGTCCCAGTGAAATTAAATATTACAATTCTTATTTTTTCATGAAATATTGCAGTGTTTATAGTAAATAGTTCATCAATGTGGGTCATTTTCTTTTTAAAATTCATGTACCCTCATACTCTTCAGTTAAAATCTGAAAATGCACTTCCGCCCTGAAATGACATAAATTAGACGGCTTGCGTAGAGCATCCGTTAACTCCTTCCCTTCAACTGTCAGTCTGTTGCTAGTTGCATTTCAAGATGCAACAGCTGTTTTTATACATCCAATCAATTCGCAGTAAAAAACGCAAGCCACGCCCACTAATTTTCTCCTTTGAAATTCCTTTCACTTGGAAATACGTCAGAATGTGGAAGTAAAAACGATCGCAACTTCTGGTTCACGGGGACTTTAAATGTTTAAGTAATTTTAAAGATCAAGCTTTTTTTTCTTAATGTAATATACCTTGCACATAAATATAGTTTCTCTATCATCGAAATATACCCAGCTGTAGAAATATGCCAAAATCGCATCCACCAGCAAAGCTAAAATAACAGACTTCATAAAATAATTTACAATATTCAAGTCTATTTCTTTCAATTATCAGACTCACATATGGCCGCATCTTATTTGGTGCTGGATTTCGGATCTGCTAAATGATGTCATCACATGCAAATCTAAACACTATAATTCATCAATGGACAGACCATGAGACCATTCTAGTTCCTGTAATAGGACATGATTTGTGCTTATATACAACTCAGCTTTATACTTTGTACATGTTTGGTCAGCCCTAACCGACTACAAGTCATCAAAACCGCAAACAAAAGAGAAGATTTGGACAGTGTTCATATTTCCATGTGCACGCTGCAATAAAAGCCTTTTGTTTGTTATCTGTTTTTTAATAACCAAGGGTAGGTAATTCGGACTATTCAATTGTGTCCAGGCGATAAGAAATAAAAGCTCTGCAGAGATCCCGCTCCATCAAACCTTTCTTAATGTTTAAGCACACAGGAAGGCACCGTACTCATGTGAGTTGGTCAACATGTTTCATTTAGCCAGATTCAATCAACAATATAATCTCTCTCTCTCTCTCTCTCTCTCTCTCTCTCTCTCCATTGTTAATTATTTCCCGCACATCAGTCATTGTTCGTCTAGATAATAAAGGTCTTTTATTTTTATTATCTTCTATTTCTGGATAGGGCACTTTAGCTGCAGCCTAAGCCGTACAATTGTTTTTTGCTTTTCCCAAAATGCATCTCGTCCTTGTAGCTTTTAGCATGCCACTCAAATGCTCAAACAATTGCCCTAAAAGGACAACTGCTCTTAAAATGACATTGTGGGTCTTGTAGACAAAGGTTTGCTTGGTTACATCAAGAGGCTTCCGGCAATGTCGCCAAAGCAACATGAATGGCCATCACAATAGTGAATCTGAATACTGTGAATTTAAACTAAGAGCAGTGAGTGACTATTTACTTTCTACACAATTTTATAGATTAAGTTTTTCATTCTTTAAGCATCCAGTTTATTGGATATTTCGTATTGAGCTGAATGTTATTAGGTATGATGCTGGGCAGTTTGAGTCATTCTGAATGACTCGTTGTCCATTTTTCCCCCAACGTCTCTAGGGATATTCTCTTTTTAGTAATCCTGACATGAAACTAATGCTAATGAAGAGTTCAATACATGCAAGAAAAGGCATGCCTTCCTCACACATTCATAAAAATGTCTCTAAAGGCCTGATTCAAACCCCTAGAGTGCCATTTCGCTATCTGTTTACATAAACAGTGGTACTGCGACTCTTTTTCCCATTTGTTTGATCTCAGTATGTCCTGATACAATTCGACACTGTATATTTAACTTCTCATTCTCACACGTGTGATTAACAATACACAACAAGTGATACAATTAAAGATACAATAATATTAATAATATGGTTTTAAAATTACAGTATCACACAAAGAGGCAGTTTGAGCCAATTCGATAATAAAATAAAGCTTCATATGACAATGACGATTTGCTGTAGGGAAGAAGCTAATGTGTCCAGCGTTACTTTAACTAATCTGACCTATCTCTCTTTTAGAATACGGCTATATGACATATAGACACATCTGTCCACATTTTTACGATATACTGCATAACAAAATCTGACAACATGATAAAAACCTGATTCGCAATAATAAATAGTGTTTCGGTTTACCACATCTCAAAAAGCAAAAGAAAACTAACTAAATTGAGAACCATTGTTTTAAAATACTATTAGAAAATAATATCAATAATTATAATTGGGTTGTGACCAGACATCCACATAGGCAGCATCGCAACAAAATGAAAGGCATGCACTTAGAAATATAATCTTAAATCTAATAGCACCCAATTTCACAGTGGTTTACCTAGTGCAGAGAAAATATTCGCTTTCGAAGTCAACACGTAGCTAAATGGACAGCTTTAATAACAAAGACTATAACATTTCAGTTGTTGTTTTAGACGTGGTATGTTGATCAACGTGAGGTAATAGCTTTAATCTCCATTTTTTTAATCTGGGCATGGAAGAAACGTCTCTACACCACTGATCTTGGACACGATGATGATTTCAACAGCATGTGGATGGCCAAAGCAAACCGGTTCCAGATCCGAAACGTCTAGCAAAACTTGTGTCTGTATGAAGCGATGAATGGAGCCACATGCTACACCGGACTATGATCGGGCGATGTGTAGGTTACAGTCACCGTACTACACTCGGGCTGTTCCCGGGTTCTGCGGAGATCCGAGTACAGCCGCTCTTCGAGGGTAGCTGCTAGTTTGTCGCTTAGCTCGTCTGTGATTGTCTGTGGGCCGTAGCTTGTTTTGGCAAGCTGCGTACTTTCATCAGGTGCCGCCGAAGGTTGCAACGCTTGACTTGAGTTCTCCCTGCCCAACAGGGTCTGCAACGCTTCAAGAACCTCCCTTTCATTATTAGTGCCACTGCTTTCAGTGCTAGATGATATTCTTATCTTATCGTCCTTCTCCATATCTGTTTCCGTTGCATCCTGATCAGTTTTGGGGGTGTCGGGAGTACTGGTCGCTCCTTCGCTGCTCTCTTCGTCAGGGGTACTTACGATTCGCGGGAGGGGGCTGTGGTAGCTAGTCTCTAGGGGATAGTTGACTGTTTCACCACGACGGAGCGGAGCGTGGTATCGGTCGAAAGACGTTTGGAAGCGCTGCCCGGGGTCACTGTACTGCTTGGAACGTTGCCATTGTTTTCGCAGGTGCACGCGGGAACGGTGCTTAGAGCGTAACGGAGAATCCTGCTGATCGAACTGCGGATCGTGCCGCAGGTACTCGTGAAAAAGCGCTTCCGTTTTTTCGTCGATGCTGTAGTCGCGTCTAGAAAGTACGGGAGGTTGAGGTTGGGCGTCACCTTGAGTAAACATCTGGCCGTAGGGGGACCATATTATCGTGCTCTTGTCTGTTCCCACTCCGTCTATGCCGCCGCTAGCACCCGCAGGTTCCTCCTCCAGTTCCTCATTGAAGATGTCCGTATCAAAGCTCTCGCAAACCGTCCCTTTGCATCCGGAACTGAAAAAGTGCCTGCGCTCCACCGCAGAGCCATCTTTACTACTACTACTCGTGCTTCCAAACAGTCGCAGCTCTTCTGGAGCACGTGACGGGGCTTCTATAGATGCATAACCACTGTCCATCTGCAGAAGCTTGCGGTTTCCCGATTCTCCATCACTTCCCTTTTCTGAATCTAAACTGTCCTGTTTGCGTCTTTTCTCCGCCGCTTCGTCTATAGGCAGGTCTGCATCCACCTCCATCTCATCGCCGATATCTTGAGAAGGGTCTCTAGGAAGCCCACCCGTCTCAGTCCTACCCCCAAGAGAACACACGCTGTCTGCATCGCTCCGGACCGAATCTCTGTCGTTGTTGCTGCTCTGGTCAGAAGAGACATACCGCTCGAGGGAGGCACGAAGAGTCCAGATATCGCGGTACAAGGTTTGAGGTTCTAAGCTCTCTTGGTGACTGGGATCTGTCAGATCCGAGGGCTCGGAGGGGAGGCCGATCACCCCCGGCCCGGTCGCTCGGCTGCAGCTGGGCTCCACCATCACCTCCACCTCTAACCTGGAGAACAGCAAATGTACAAAGTAAAATTCACAGTATTTTGTGAGATCATGTTTATGTGAATGTGTCTATTTTGAATAGATTGGATCGGTTTATTCTGTAAGAACTTTGAGCTCAGATTGAAAGATGTTAAAGGAGACATCTGTTTTTTTAGTGTACAGATGGTTGTGACTCATTGTGGTGGTTAATTTAACAAGACCACAACACAGCGACAAATATCGGTTTTAATAACTACGCAAAAATAAACAAATATATTAATGTTGAAACTATGCATATTGACCTTTACGGATCATTATGCAAAACATATGAGGAAAAGTTTAAACCGTTTGTTAAATATACCTAAAGTTGAACATGATGTTTTAGTAGACATCAACGCATGAAATGCTTAAACAACGTCTTCGATCCCCCAAAGCAAAGCTCTGTTACTAAGGCACAGCCTACTAAAGATGTAACCGATGATGGGGTGATAACTCAATGCTATCAGTGAAATCAATCCAGCATGGAATGGATTTTGCCGTATGAGGCGTGAGGCGGGCAGATGGTTGCTATAGCAAATGCATGAGCGAGGCAATTAAAGATACCTGCCGAGGGAGGGTGGGGGTGTGGAGGGGGGTGACAGGAGATGCGGGCTGGGCCGGGTGGGGCAGTAGGTGACTTCCTTGGTGCGAGCGATGTACTGAATGAGATCAATATGATGGGCGTCGTGCTCCTCCTGGTCCATGCTCTCGCTGGCTGCACGCTGCCTCTGAAACTGTCTCCGTTTGGGAGAGCCTGTGAGGACGACATTTAGATCATCAGTTCATGGGTTTACAAAAGTGTGCGAAGTGGTGAAAAAATGATGAATGCATGGCCACAGCTGATATACAGTCAAAGTACAGTTCAGTGTTCTTACAAAATGTATCTTTCCACATTGAATTTAAAAAGATTTAGCAATCATATAAAAACTTCAAAACTTAGATAAATAATTAATAAAACACTAAAACTAAAAAAATAAATAAATGTCAGTAAATTAAAGCTGCCACACCAAACGTTTTAAAAAGTAACCTGCAATTTTGTTTCAAACAGGGATGGCGATAGAGAGGCAAAAGTTTGATATTCTAACTTTAAAAGAAGAAATAATAACTTTTTAAAAATACATTTACCTTCTAAATCCTTAATTTTTTTTTAATTAGTTTTATTTTCCTATTTATGAAAAGACAAAACAATATGTAAAGACTTAACATTAGTGCTGTCAAATCGATTAATCACGATTAATCGATTTGACAGCACTAATGTTAAGTCTTTTTATTTAAAAATAAATGCTTGTGTTTATAATATATTATGTTTGTGTGGCGAGTATATTTATATGTAGAAATACAAAAACATTCATGTATATATTTAAGCAATATGGGTCATATATAGTTATATTTATACATCTTGTAAATTATATTTAAATATAAATTTATATACATTTATGTATATATTTTACATTGTATATAAAATTTGTTGTATACACATGTGTGCATTTATATATACATATTAATATACACGGCACAAATACATACTGTACATTAATCGCGATTAATCAATGTGACAGCACTATTTGACATACAATAGAAATATTTGGATCCCCCAGTAAAGACCAAAAGATGCAGAACATGGCTTTATTATATTATTGTGAAAAAATCTGAAAATAATAAGCTCTTGGCAGGGTCTCTTCTCCATCTTTTTGAAAAAGAAAATTTGGAAGGTAAGAGCCCTGCGTCAACCGGCCATCTGCTTAAGCGCGAGTTTTGGCAGTCAAATACAGCAGCTTCGTCTTGGCTGAGAGATTATTCTATAGTCTGTTACACACAAACAAAAGCCAAGGTCTGATTCTGAATCTGAATCTCTTCAATGCTACTGTACATGCAGGCAATAAAACTCCAATAAGGTTTTCAATCATTTCCAAGGTCAAACGCAACACTGGAGCTAAATGAAAAGCAAAGAAATGTTCAATATTGCTTTGCATCCCCTAAGGCTATAGAAAACGGATCGCTATATGAATATAATTTATAATAATTATGTGTTTTATTGTCGAAGGTTCATATTACTGCCTGAATTTTTCAGCTCCAGAGCAGTGATATCTCACTTCTTTTAGACCTGACAGACCTGAGAGGACATACATCAAAATATGTTATATATTTTTATATCCATAGAGCTATGTTTGAATTCATTCATGTTTAATTATTCATTTATTTAGTGCTATTAGTGCTATCTTTGATAAGAAGCAATGGCATACTAAATAATATCATTTGCTCAAAAAGCTTATAGCCAATGGCACGAATCATTAAAGGCAATGAGACATTATATCTAACAAAACCATTTAACTAAATCCTCTTTATATTCATTAATGAAGAACAATAGCAATATTCCCACAATGCTCCCGGATGTGTCCACTCACCTCTCATGTCCAGACTTGAAGCTCTTTGGCTGCTGTCAAACTTCCACTTCTTGATCTTAAAATAAGGACTTGCTCCCTCCAGACTGGCGTGTCGCCGGAGCTTGGTGAAGAACTGTTGCATGGGCCCCTGCAGGGTCCCTCCAGAGGATGACAGGACTGTGACCGAGCCTGACGCACCCTCTCTGCCATTACCCATAATGCCAGCGGTCCTTACCACTCCTCCTCTCACTTCCATCTGTTTTTGTTGGCATGATTACATAATATAACTTCAATATTACATGAGATAACAACAAAAATGTAATATTAAAATCAAATCACTTGTTGTAAGAGATTAAGACAGAAACCAATTATTTTGGGAACAGTACACTATATTTATACAGTACATTTTTTGGTTGCTAAGCAATGCAGAAACTTAATGGCACAATAATATATAAAATGTGCAGTGTAGTAGTGCTGTTAAATCATTTCAAAATACATGTTTGTATTAATATAGTATTTGTGTGTGGCATGTATTTACATAAATGCACTCACATACATGTGTATATGAAACAAATATTTACATAAATATATACACATTTATATTTACATATAATTCACATTATGCAGCAATATAATAAATATATATATGTAGAGTTTGGTTCCAAAAAAGAATAGAAAATGTCAAAAATCATGTTTTTTATTGTGTTAGTTGGCTGTATTTTTTTAGTTATTATGGCTTAAATCAAAACAAACCAACTGCAGTTTGATTGATATTAACTGGAAAGCACAAAAAATACATGATTTTTGAACAATTTTAATCTCATTTTGGAACCAAACTCTTCATATATACTGTATATATATATATATATATATATATAAGGTTAATATTAATTAATTATACGTGTATGTTGTTTATGTACATACACCACACACACATATTATAGGAACATATTTATTTTGGAATCACGGTTTTGATCATGATTAATCGATTTCATCACGGTTTTGACAGCACTTGTTAGTCATTTACAATGACATCAAATGCTGTTATGTAGCTGTGACACTAATAAACTTTTTAACTGGTTATTCATTTTTGAAATTTGTGTTTATCATGCAGAGCTGTAAGTGATATGTCAGAAGTGAGTGCTTGTTACTCACCAGACATGGGCTGGAGGGTTCAGGACCAGCTGTTGTGACACTCTGACAGAACGATGTGTCCACAACAGAATTGAGAGCATCGCCGGGAAGGGCAGAACTAGGGCTGAGACTTCGACTGATCAGGGCAGTCTGGGGCAGTGAGCATAATGGTGGCTGTCCATGTGACAAACAAGATAATGAAAACATTTAACTCAAAATCAAGTCATTTCTTCATTTAATCATTTAATTTTTTATATATATATTATAAGGCAGGTAGGTTCATTTCAACACAATATTGTAACTCTCATCATGACCACCCGAGGCATCCAAAACAAACTTTGAAACCACTGACAGCCCTATTTCTTTTCTTTCCCAATGTTATTTATCACACACAGTATGGCCATCCCATAGACAACATAAATAAGCAGCCTATAGAGGATGTGACACAGTCTTAATTTATAATTTATCAGCCCACGTGGGTTTGTACAGAGCATTATACCAAACAAACACCACGAACTACATTAAATGCAAAACAATAGATTTATCTTGAATGGTCAGCAGGTGGCGCTAGACGTAACAACGTCAAATCGATGTTGACATTTATCTGCTAAATTACTTTGGCATGTACAGAACACTATTACAGTAAATAATAATAATGCTGTCCTTTATCATATTTTGAGTGACGACAGTAATAATGCTAACGTTTGCCAGAAGCTCAATCGTGGCTAATACTTGATTAGCCAAATTAGCGAACACTATAGCTATTGCATTTTGCTTCACATTTCATTATTGAAATTATTTTTTTGAGTCAAGTCGAGTGTTGTCACTCCATTACGGAAGCCCAGAATCACAATTTCTATGTGAATTGTGGGATTGAAAGTCATGGCATGAAGAAATCATCCCAATGCTAAAGCGGCCAGGAGTTGTGGGCATTGGGCAGTAAAAACGTACTCCTGTATGTTTGAAGCCATTTGAAATAACAATGGTTATGTAAAATACTACTATTTTAAATGTTTTTGAAATGCAAAAGTTCTATTAAATTATTGAAATATTTACTTCGCCAGGGGGAGTAGGGCCATACTTCAAGTAAATGATGTTGGTCAAAAGGGCTCAGCTGACAAAAAAAGTCTGAAAACCCCTGATCTAGATACATCAAATCCATAAACGTCTCCAAATGGATCACATAATTTCAATCTGACGCCATCAATCATGACCTCAATGCTTTTAAGTGACCTAGAAAAAACCCCATCACATGCTGTCTATGTTATGACTGACGTCAGTATTCCAGCTTCTGTAACTAGAGCAATGCGACTGTCACCTGAAAAATTGAGAGGCTGGATTTAGCGATGGGCCGCGTTGTCATGGCAATGCTGTTCTCGGATGACTCACACTCATGGATGGTGAGTATCTGCAGGGTGGGGGGAGGAAGGTGGAGGTGGGTGAGGCGCGCGTTCTTTAAATGATGAAAGTCGCCCTCCGTGAGCGTGTACCTGAGGTCAGAGAGAGCGGAGGGATGTTACAAACAGGAACAGCACGACATTTTCCAAAACTGAGGTACCGAGCACATTCTACTGTATATAAAGTCCATAGAAAAAAGGTACAAAATGAAATAAATCAAATAAATGTATACATAAGTCCAACTTTAAAAGAAATATTTATTTTAAAATGCTACATACATTTGACAATATATCACATTTTATACTTCATTTAAAATTATATTATTTACTAATACAATACATTTTTCTAGTTCTTTAAAGATTTATAAATTGAGAGTATTCATATATATTCTTAACACGTCAGGATTATAAGTCAACTATCAGTCAGTAAAAAGACTGTATTGTTCAAATGTATTTATTATATATTTTTTTCTTTGTTTAGTTCAAAATATTAATAATATGATTTTAAAATTACTGTAAAAATATTTGTAATTGTCACCTCAGTTTTTACATTTGCAATGATACACACATCAAAATATTCCCATAAACATTCATATAATTTGACCTAAAACCTCTATGTTGAAAAAATGTTATTAGTCAGCATCTGTAAATGGAAACTGTACATGTAAATTGCATATATAAATGAATAATAAGCGCTGCAGTCTGCAGCGGCAGTAACCGCTGTGAATAGGAGCTCTGTGTGTTTGGAGTGGGTGGTATGAGAGCGTTGGCGTCTGACCTTCGACCTTTCTCCTGTGTCTTCTTGCTGTGGTCGAAGAGTGCCGCTTCATTGAAGGAGACCCGGCGGCCCATGGTGCCCGTGGAGAGGAAACGCTCAGTCTCCATGTCGTGGGAGCTGGCTGCCGACAGGCAGTCTGACTCATCGACGCGAATTGTAATCTCTGTGTGGAGCGAGACAGATTACACCAGTGGATTTGTGTTTGAATGTGTGTGTGTTTTGCATACTGCCTTCAGTTGCTTAAGTATGAATTAAAAAAGTAACATTTACATTTAAAGCCATTGCTTGCTATGTAAAGTCTTAGATGTGTGGATTCCATTATAATATACATTTGTTTGCAATGGCAGGGTGATGGTGAAGTTCTTACCATGCACTGGCTGGGCCTCTTCGATTTAAGTGGTATTACTTTTCTCAGCATCATCACTAGCCCTGAGGCAAAGAATGAACCTTCAATGCAAACATGTAATCAGTCAAATTTACATTTAAGTCAATCTCTCTCATCGCATTCATCACATACTGTAGCTGGGTCATTCTCAAATATTCCCCAATGAGACACAAGTCCCTAGATATTTAGTCATATAAAACGATAAAAGCTTCTATAAAACATGCAAAAAAAAACATGTCTGGACAATTTAACACATTTAAGATCTTTTGTTTAATAACAATGTTTTTTTTTTCGGCAAAAAAAACTTTTATTTTGAAAAGACAAATATTTTAGAAAAGTACTTCCAAGGTAAAGGCTCACCCCACATTAATGGGTTTTATTATCTTTATTGTTTTTGTTCAGTTAATTTGTGAGTGAATCGTGGTGTATTTGCTTTTGCATTGTTTATTCAAATTATGCAAGTGTTTTTATTATTATATTATGTTTTAATTATTAATAAATATAATTAATAAATATGATTAATTTAGTTCAATCATCATCAGCTTTTAAGGGAGAAGTTTTTTTGTTATTAGACTTTTATTCGAATTTTGTGTCTTTAAGCTCCAATTTGTTACCTTTGAGGCCATCTATACAGTAACACGCTACTACACATTGACAAAATTCACTTTCAGCACATAAGTTCCTCAGGCTCTTTTCTGTATAAACAGAGCAAAAACACTCTTGACTCGTCCTGCACTGCACATATTTTCCTTTCTAAAGCGTAAGTATGTCCTTCCCCTTTCAACACCTGAAACCAACTTGACTATTTTAAAAAGCAAAAAATCCCCCTGACTGCACTTGAGTTATTGGGGTCCTCAACATTTACTAAATCCGTTTTTCTGAGATTATTTTGGGAATGATACAATTGTAACCCAGTGCCGACGTCTAACTAAATGACACGGAATGGGCACAATCATGACAGTGGGTTTATTGCAACAAAATGTAGTTTCATTTGCCGTGAGGCATCGGATGGTAATGAGAAACTGGAAATGTGCTGTAACCACAGTGAATGTGTGTGTTTTAGTGGGTGTCGGCTAGAGTGCACTCCACCGCACCAGGTGTGATTTATAACGGCTGATGGCTGGTATGAGATCTCATTATGCTTGTCATTTGTGTGAGCCTGCACTCCGGAGAGCAGGCAGACTCCACACCTCTCACCCGTCGCTGAGAAATATGGCCAAGCTGACAAATGTGCATTTTTGGGGTCTGAAAGCCTGTAGCTTTACGGGAACATCAGTTAATTCCAGTTGAATCTCTGTGTTACTGCTTTATGCTTCTGTAAATGAGTCAGTGATACAATATGCATCATCTGCCAAAATCGGATGTTGATGTGCCAACGTATGAAACGCATTGGCTGTGCTATTTTTTGTATGCCATGTAATATATTACTACTACATGCCAGGTGTCACTAAAATGGTTGTAAAAATATATATTTCTGTGAAATCCTTAGGTTCACCAAAAAATGCTAGCCATTCTAGCCATTTAGAAAACTGGTAGCTTTCAGCCAATGGCAAAAGTGTGGGGCGGAGTTTCCTATTTGAAGAGCAAGTTAAATGTATAACGTTTGATTGTTACTCATTTCTTTTAGGGCCAATAAGGATGTTTACACTGTAACAAGTGAGCATATGTGTGGGTTGAAAGGCGTTCATCTCACCATGCATGGCGTCTGTCCCCTTCACAACAGCGGCGACAGACGATCAGAAGAACAGAGAGCAGGACCAGCGTCCCCCCGACAAAGATGGACAAGAGGACCAGCAGGAGAACATAGCCATTCTGTGTCCCTGATGACGGGGGGCCATCCTGGACAAACACCAGAGAAAGGACAGTCAGTCTGGAAGTTCGAGACTCAATTTAATAGTTACAATGGATTATTAAGAGGAAATTCCGTTTCTGAGTAAAATCTCATGACTTTAATTTACGTTAAACCAATTCTGTAACCCGTTGAAACTGCAGAACTTGCAGAAACAGAAGCTGTGTTAAAAATTCACTTCTTGCTTAGGCAATTGGATTTTTCTATTTTTTGTTTCTATTAAAAACACACACAGCACACTAAACTATATAACATATAAACTGAAATAAAAAAATTAACTAATAAATTAAGAAAAATAAATTCAGTAAAAATAAATTAGCTGCTTCTAAAAATAACATACTGTATAATTTAATAAACTAATATCAAAATAAACTAAGAAACTAAAAAACGAAATGTCGTAGAAAATAAATTGACTACTTAAAAAAAAATACTTTTAAAATGCTGGGTTGTTTCAACCCATGTTTAAGTAAAATATGGACAAACCCTATCAAGAGGTTGCCCTATTTGAACCAAACATTGGTTGAAATAACCCAGCGTTGGTTATTTTAAACCCAGGGGTTGGGTTTGTCCATATTTTAACCCAGATTATATTTGTGTAGAGTATACTTACATAACCCTGAATCGGTTTTAAAGGGATAGTTCACCCAAAAATGAAAATGTTGTCATCGTTTACTCACCCTCAGATTGTTCCAAACCTGTATACTGTAAATGTATTTGTTCTGCTAAACGCAAAGAGAGATATTTGGAAGAATGCCAGTAACCAAACAGATCTCATCCCCCATTTACTGCCATTGTGGGGAAAATAAATACTATTGAAGTCAATGGCGGATGAGATCTGTTTGGTGACATTATTCCAAATATCTCTCTTTGTGTTCATCAGAACAAAAACAATGTATACAGGTTTGGCATAATCTGAGGGTGAGTAAATGATGACAGAATTTTTATTTTTGGGTGAACTATCCCTTTAACATGAAAGCTCTTTGTTGAAAATTTGCCCTAGGCTATAGCTATAATACATAAAGCTCAGTTTCTCTTGATCCTGGTGGGCCGCTGACAAGGGTACACAGTAAAATTGCCAGTGTTAAAAAGGTCAAATTTACACTCACGGTGTATATATAATCCACACTCTCAAAGTGTGGATTATATAAACACTGTGAGAGTTTATTTGACCCTTTTTAACACTGGCGATTTTGCTGTGTAGGAACCATTGCTAGGGGGGTTTGTTTCTAAATTAAGATTTCAAGTCCTCACTCTCCCAAAGGCTACGAGATGAGGCTAAAAATATTTAAGAGGTGGAGATCTACACCGCAGAGACAAGTGTAGATAACACAGATGGTTTCTTTCTCAAAGACATCAAAGCACAAAAGTGTACAGCACGTCTCACCTCACCACCTGCTTAATTGTCGTCTTCAGAGGTACATGAACAAGAGCCCGTGGGCTATATTACCCAGAATTATATATTTATAATTACCCAGAAGCCATTGTTACCTTGAAGAGCGGAGACTGCCATGAAAGCAACAGCTAATTCAGATCAGAACTATTATGTTCTAAATTGGACAGGTAGGAAGACGGATAACTCTGCACTAGTTTTGTGCAGTGCGAATCTATTAATCCCAGCAGGTTGTTAATCATCGGAACAGCCCACCATTAACCCAGCTCAACATGAGCAAAAGATGTAGGAGGAGAACCGGAGAACTCTGAAAGGAAAGTAGCACCTTGAGTATTTAAAAAAACTAAACTAAAAGAATATGGACAAACCAGATTTATGCGAACCGTAAGTTTTACCTCTCTATCGCCATCTCTGTTTGAAATCTAAACGGTGGGTTACTTGACATCAATCTGAATCCAACGAAATAGTACCCGACAGCTCAACTTCTAAATTATTATTATAAGTTTACCGTTGCAAATGTGAGTAAATTAAGGGACAGTTTGGGATTAAACACTGATCCTAAAATTTAAAAGACATCTATCTGTAATAAACACTCAATATGTAGCCTTTTTTTATTTTATTTTAAATCTAAAAAAACGATATTGCCTTATTATATTGTTTTCTTCTCATTAATGTAATATATTGTTAAATGTATTATTATTTATGAGTTTATTTTTACAAATATTTGACTTTTATTTATATGAATCACATTTTTATTTAGTAAATATAATTTTACTCACATTTTATCACATTTTGTACTTTTACTTACATATTTCAGCCTTATTTACAATTTATTTAGGCATATTTTTTACTTTTTCTTAAATTATTCCCTTGCAGCCCCATGGTGGTCCTCACGCCCCGGTTTGCTTACTGGTGTCTTAAAAACAAAATGCTGATCTGGTGAACCTTGATATAAAGTAAAAATGTTTTAACATCCAAAAAACGTGAAGAACTTGTATAATGTAGCACCAAGAAGTTTTAAGAACCATAGACCTCTTCGTAATATGTAAACAACGCTGGCCAAACGCTTGTCCAGAATTATGTAAGATTAAAAAAACAGAGGCGCTGCTGGACCAGTGTTTACATTTGCGAAGTGTTCGATAGTCAAAATGATTCTTGAAAAGTAGGATCATCTCAAATCTACACAAAGCCAAAGAATTTTATTTTTAGTGGCGAGGAGATCACCGCTAAAGCCATTTGAGCTGTCTGGTTATGTCACATCAACATCGGAGAGAAGGTCCAAAATACTTTGCTGTTCTGCAAAGCACATCCCTTAATCAAATGATGCTGCTTATTCCGGTAATTGAAGTTCCTGACAGTAATTCTGGGTTCTGATGCGCTATCGTCTGAGTGCGATAGATTCGGTCTGACTCAAAGTTCTCTAATTTGCTTAGACACTGTGATGGCTCCAATTACGAGGGGCACAGGACAGGATATTTTCTATTTGCAAGTCTGGAGATGTTGCTGTAAAGAGGGAGAACGGGGGTAATGAAAGCGAGCGGAACAGGAAGGAGAGGCACGAACAACTTACTGTGGAGTGATCTGTAAGGTTTTTCCATAGGGCAGAGTCATTGCTCATGGTCCAAGCCAGAGAGAGTGTCCCCCCTGAGGAAGACAGGACAGGAAGTCAGGCGGCGGCTTTGAAGCTGGTTATGGCACTAAAGAAGGATTTGATTTCCATTTCTCCTTTGGAAAGTGAAATGAACTCATCTCTGAACCATCAGCTTTTCTCAGCAAATACCAGAAGTGTTCTGCTGTCGAACAAAAATACAGAACACAATTTCTGCATGTAAACATATTAGAGGAACAAATGAAATTAAATCTGTTTTTCTTGTGTTGTGCCCACAATAAACGAGGACTAGATTTCACACTAAGATCAACACCATAATAGTATCACAAAATTCCTTCATAAGACTCTTTAATGAACAAAGTTAAGTTGTTGTTCATTTGTTTATTGACCAAAAAACGGATTATTCAAAGAGGTTTTGTGAAACAAACAATACAATCTCATGGGAATTTGTAAGTATTTTACAAATTCGTATGATCTTATTTCTATGTTTTAGTGTGATTTGCTTTCGCACCAGTGACATTATACTGTAAAAAAAAAATTCACATAAAATTTGAATAAATGTAATTTTACTGTTTTTAACAGGTTTTGCAATTTTTTTAAATACGGGAAAAAACATCAAATTACAGAAAAATAATGCACATTTTCACATTTCACTCAATTGGCCTCCTTGTAAAATAGTTACGAATTCCTGTGAGATAAAGTTGAGAACAAATCAATCTATTTACTATAAAAAAATATTTCATTACAGTGCATGAATGGTTAGTATTCTAACCCCCACAAAACTTTCACATGACTTTGGAAGACGAATGAAACTTTAAGGTGCTTTAAAAGATTGACAACGTCAGTCCCCATTTCATAATGGGCTCTATGCACGGTATGCTCAGAACCCTCGATTACTTGTGCTGTGCCAATACAGGAGCAACCGCCAAAACGGCAAATTTTGTTGATGCTTGTTTGCTTTATATATATATGTGTATTTATGTTTACTTAATGTTATTATGACATCTAAACTTATGAAATATCATTTAAAAAGCACTTCTATATACCACTGCTGTGTGCTGCTGTGTGCAGCCTTTGCTAAATTGAACTATTTTCTCAGTTTCCCATTTCTCTCTGCTTTAAATCTCCCCAACTACAAACTGAAGAGGGTTCTTGTGTTAAACATGGAAGTAACGCGTGAATAGAGCCCATTGCATGGAAAACAGTACAATTAAAAAAAGCCTTCTACGTTCAAAGATCACACGTGTGTATGGAACAACATGAAGCTGAACAAAACATATTTCTTTTCTCATTTTTGGATAAACCGTTCCATTAATTGAATTAAATTCATGCAATCCTACAGTGCTTCCAAGACGCAACAGTAAAAGAAAAGCAATTTGCATAACACCGGATCCCTTTTCCACCCATAACCACCCTTTCGTTTGCTCTTCACTCTTTCTCTTTCCATTATCTCGAGATGTTTCTGGCTCTCCGGCGACTCAGGCCTGAAAGCATATGTTTCTCTCTTCTCGGATAATACCATTACCGCTGCAGGTTTCCTTGCAAACCATAAAAACCTCTCTTACTTGCACACTCACCTCCAAAGCAGCTTTCCACAAACAGAATGCTGTTTGTGTTTGTCCTCGCTTCTTTACTGTTGCGATGCTGCCTCTTTTCGCATCTCTAAAGGCAGTGTGTGTGTGTGTGTGTGTGTGTGTGTGAGAGAGAGAGAGAGCGGTGTGTTCAACAGTGTCTGACTGCAAAGCTTTCAGCTCTTACTGCATGCTCGCCTAGCTTCTGCCCACCTACCTGTTTTTAGGATTTTATTTCTTGTCCCCTCTCTCTTTGAATCTTTAGCGTTAAGCATCTCAAAGATAATTGAAGCTACAGTATTTTTTATTTTATTTTTTGCATCTGGAAGCATAATGCTGCCACATCTTTACAAGGATCTTGTTACGGAAAACAAACCAAAAGAGACTCAACTGGATTATTCCTTCAAATGTGATGACATTCACAGATTTCTACTTTTTTTGTCACTGACAGTAAATGGTGGGCTGCCCGCTTTCTTGCTTTACTGCAAACATAATATTTAGTGTTTACATAACAATATATATATATATATATATATACACTGTATATATAACATTATGTTTGATACATTGTGAAAAGTTTTACTTTTTACAGTAATTATACTTGAACTGACAAGAATGCATTGCAGAATCATTATTTGGTATGCCATTGCTAATACAGTCAGGTTAGTTTTGTCATATTAAATATTGACAAAACGTGCAATATAGTCGTCTTCTATCAAGATGCCAACATGGACTTCTCAAAAGAAAGTTTTAACCAACATATATCATCACGCTAATTCCTCACTTTTGTATTTACAATAAAATAATATAAAACGGTCTTAAACTACAGTGGAGGATTATTGTAATGACCAGAGATGTTATGCAACATATGCTCCTCTGCGTATAGGTTTACAATATTCAAGATTTAGGCTACTCCTAAGAAATATTTCTGATAGATTAGACGCTTGTATTTTTCGATATTATGAAACTGATGAAACGCATTAATAATGCAGCCCGGTGCGCATTCATAGACAGGCGATATGAAGCAAAATGAATGGATTTAATTTGCATCCCGAAACCAGTAATGCTCGGGTTGTCCTTTCTATCGTTTTAAAACATGATATAGGCTAAGCAAAGTGTGCTTGAAGATGCTCGCCGCATTTCCCTTTTGCAATAAGACACGATTTCATTTTGAGACACCAGCTCTGAACAAGACACAATGCACGAGGTAAAACAAAGGCAATGCCAACTCACCTAACTGTAATACGTGTGGTCCATGAGACAACAATCTCTCCAACGATTCCCCGATCTTCTCTTTAATTTGGGCATTTAAAGCTTTTTGTATTTATGAATGAAGTTAAACACACCCACTCTCCCATCACCCAGTGAGAAGAACATGTCGTGACGTCAATGTGAGGTATAGCGTTACTTATCACAAGTGTCTATCACGCCCTCGTCCTCTGATTATGTTATGGAAATGAGGTAATCCCCCATTTGAGTCAGAGAAAAATCCGCCAAGGAACGGGCATCCCCATGCGGTCTGAACTGAATGGGCGCATGTAATAGCTAAGATGGAGTTCGGTTAAACGTGAAAAAATGAGATCGATCATATCGAATTGAAAGCACTGCACGTCATGGCTTTCATTTCACATGTGCATTGAAGAGAAATTTAATGTGGATTACGTAACTGGAGTCGGAGTCTCACGGTTGTTACGTGACAAGTAACACATATTTATCTGAAATCTTTTCCATTATTATTCCATATAGACGTATTAGGTCGTCTTGAGCCAGAGGTCATGAAATGATCAATTTAAAGAATTGAATTTCAAATTATATTCATTTAGCGCCCTCTCTTGGTTGTGTCACACACAGCATCTTTGTCTACACAACATTAGGGTCAAAAACGTGTAGGATTCTGTTAAAGATTCTGGAAGTTAAAATAAATAAATAGACGCAATAAAATCAAATCTTTAAAGAATGATCTTTATTGAAAATGCACCTTGTTATTGAAAAATAAATGGTTTGTTCAATTAGATAAGAATTTACAATTAATGCATTTTCACTAGCGGTCCCAGACCTGTTTTCCCCGCTGTATATAGGTTTAAAAATCTTTAACCGCTAACGAATCTGCATGACGTTCGTCTTTTGGAAAAACTATATTTCCCATCAGGCGCGCATTTCTCGCGAGGTTCGACGGGAAAGCCTCACCGTGTCCTTGTTCTATCAGCCGCGCACCGTGACTGCTTGACTGTGCTGACAGAGAATCTGAGGCTTGTGTATTGCCGTGCTCTGAACGTCTGATCGCTTCTCTGTTATAAAAATGATGGCAGCAAGATTTCTCCTCCGTCGTGCGGTCCCCGCGCTCAGACACGCGCGTTGTTATGCCGACGCGCCCGCCGGTCAGATGTCCTTCACTTTCGCATCTCCGACACAGGTACTGACGCTCCGGGCTTTGGCCTTAACAGCATGCTAGCATGCTAGTGCATTGCTCTTTAACCATTTTAACTACATTACGCCATACATGTTACGTCATACGTTCAGGTGCAATGGATATGCTATAAAATTATACAATATTTTAATTGACGTAACGTTAACTTACTTAATGGACTCCGTTTGTGGGATAGCATGTTGCTAGTGTATGTCAGGGTAACGTTACACTTGAAATGTCGAAATGATGTCATGGCCGGTGCTTATTTAGTTTTTGTTGGGAATGTGTTTAAATTAGCACAGGGTCTCCGAAAAATATGAAATTGTTTGTTTTTTGGCTTGCAAATGAACGCCAAATTTGAATGACTGAGCTTAGCAGACTGTTAGCATTGCTGCCAAGCACTCTTTCACCTTGACTTGTATTTTGACAGATCAGGATCATGTGTTGTCAGCTTACAAGTTTCAGGACAGTAGTTTTTCGCATATTTTCTCATCTTTGAATCATTAGATTTATTTTTACGTCACAGATTGTGTACAGTACACAATTCTTGGTTTAGTGCTGGTAGCAGTTGCACACTAAATGTGCATTCACGGTTTTTTAGGACGTTTGGTTGTTTTTGACGTCCCCATTTTAAATTCATCAGACCAGCGTTTTTGTGTTCATGTAGAACCCAGAAATATTGTTTTTATAGTTGATTATAATCTTATTTACTTTCAAAGTCGTAGAGATTAGTAAAACCCTACAAAAGTCATGTAGTTTTCTATAAAAATCAACACTTTTCTCTATTTTCTATGTGCATTTAGACAACTAAATAACACTTAATGAGTGCTTGTGTAGAGTAAGACTTGCAATTTGGTGCGAAAATATCAGTCTGTTTAGCGCCTTATTGGAAACACTTGTGTATGAACTTTTTGTAAGGCTGCATTTAAAATGGTTTTAAGAATCTTTTGCACACTTTTTGACTGTTATTATTAGTGGGTAACCTCTTTTTACGTATAAAGCAACTCATAGTACTTTGTATTAAGACCCTTGATCAAGGGCACAATTGTAAAAGGCACTTTGTATATTAGCCTTTTGGTTGCCTGTCTTCATTTTTAACCATTTAGTTTGGACTACAACATACCAAACAGTGTTTATCTGGAGATGGTGGTGTGATGCTTGTTCTACTTGCTGCAGGTGTTCTTCAAGGAGGTCAGCGTTAAACAGATTGATGTCCCAACATTGACAGGTGCCTTTGGTATTCTCCCAGCCCATGTTCCCACACTGCAGGTGCTCCGGCCTGGCGTGGTCACTGTCTTCAATGATGACGGCTCTTTTGCAAAGTATTTCGGTGAGTTATAGTTGCAGTAACCATATTAGTATCATAGCTTGCAAAATAAAAGAACGATGAAAGGCTGCTATTGTGGCCAGCACTGTGAAATTCAAGAATACTTACTTTCATTAGGTATTGCGTCCAGAAGGGGTCAGTCTTGCATAATTTTTTTGTGCACTTGTGAAAAGCGAATAATAATGGTTACTCTCTCCCATTCATGTACATTAATGCGTTTCTTTTGAATCAAACCCATGACCTTGGTGTTGCTAGTGCCATACATATCCAGTTGTGCCGCAGGAACATAATTCAGATTTGGTGTGTCTTGTGTTTTGCAGTGAGCAGTGGATCAGTCACGGTCAATGCCGACTCTTCAGTACAGCTGCTGGCTGAGGAGGCCTTTCCTTTGGACACCCTGGACCTTGCAGTAAGTATTATTAAGCCTAATTGTTTGTGAAAAACATGGAATTATCTGTTGAAGGAAAATTTCAATTTTTAAATCTATGTTTTAAGGAGACTTTGATTGTATTAACTTAATTTCCCTTATCCCACCACACATCAATACGATGAAAAAAAGATTCTGTTTGTAACCTCTTAATCATATCGAGCTGACTGTTCAGAGCGCTGCATGGACAATGACGCCATTCCAAAAGGGATGTTCTCAGTCATGCCCTTTTTCCGACACGGAATAAAGAGCACATTCAGGTTCGTTCCACATAAATAGACGGCCTCTTTTTATTCTTCCTAGAGATAGCTGTGCTCCGCGCCCTCGCTGGTTAATAAGGAAGGAAAGGTCAGTCACCGTTGAAGTGGTGCAGATGTGTCAAATCCCCACTGAGAGACCTTTCACTCCCAGCTATGTTTGGCCTTTACACTGTGTAATCGCCAGTGTGACAAATGTCCTTCACAGAAAAAAGGCCAAGTTTATTTGCTCACACCATCGAAAAAACAGCCATTCTAGTGCAGAATACGGTTCAAGTGGCAGATGCATCGATTTTTGCTGTACAGATGAGTTTTCTTACAAGGTGCTTCAGAATATCGAGTTATTCAGGTCTGCTTGACACGCGTTCCGATTGATGGCGCGGGTTATAATGTCAGTTTTTATAGGTTAGAGCTGGGTAGCGTCAACTATCTCACAAATGTGATGCATCTCACTACACACTCTAAAAATGGCTGGGTTAAAAACAACCCAATTGGCAACCCAGCGCTGTGTAAATATTGGACAGAACACATGCTGGGTTAACGAAAAAAACAAAATGTAGTCATTTTAACTATTCATGTGTTTAATTCTGGGTTATTCTTGCTGGGTTATTCTTAATTTCTCATGTGCTTCATTGTCAATCAAGACAATTGACTGTTATTTTTAAAAAATCATTTTGATTTGACTGTAAAAATAATTGTTAAAGAGCAGGTTTCATGAATCTCATAAAATTACCAGCATTTCAGTGTGTAACGTAGCTTTCCTTCAATTTTGACGATCTGCAAAGTTGTTATTTCCAAAAGTCCATGATAAATTAAGATATTGGCTTCCAATGTAAGGAGTTGACTCCGAACCGCCCAAACAAATCGTTAGGCTTTCTAATCTTTTGAGTGTAACATCGATACGTCACAGTGTAACGCATCAGCACAATCCCCGCCTTCCCGCGAAACAGGAACACTCTGACCTGCCCACTAGCACTTCAGGTAGTGTTGCTTATACAACATGTCAAGGGGACGCTGTGTTTTGTGCTGTGAACGCAAATGTACTTTGTTTTCGCTGCCAAAGGATCAGTGGTTACATTTTTTTCCCCACGATACCACTGCAGTACAATTCCAACCTTGTGTAATGTGCTCGTCATTTTACCGACAACTGCTTCTCAAATTTTGGCGAGTTCAACGCGATTTGCCAGCCGCTAGACCCTTAAAGATAAGTCAATACCAACTTTATTTGGACTAACAAGCGTCTCAGAACCACAAGCTGTAAGTATGATAAATACGTTATGTGTACATGTTAAATTGAGTGCTTACAATATACGTTAAAGTAATTGTGCTAATCCGTGTTGTATATTTAGTACAGCTGTAGGTTTCCAGGTAAACAACGTATAAGTTAACAGTGTTACAGTTTTAATAATCCAACTCTTACCTAATAATGTGGCGGTTATTGTAGACTGTTGTCGTTCTACATGTCGTAGTATTGTACAAACTGTATCCCTTTATCGTTTAGTCACGGTAGCACTTTGCTAACGTGTCTCACATTATGGTTTTGTCAAGTGTGCAAAGTTTAGCTGTGGTCACGATCCCCTTCAAACAAAACGGTTTGCTTGTCATTATTTTAAAAATGGACTGCAGCACTATATCATTTTATTATGTAAAGGTGTGTGCATTATCTTTGGAAGCTCTCGCTAACTTGCTCAGTTACTCCTCTCTGTATAATCAAAGTAATGATCAACTTTTGGATAGAGCCGTTGTTGTTCTCCCACAGCTATGACGAAAAAAGATCAACAGAAAACAATAGTCTGAATGGTTTATGAAGATAAGTTTATGAAGATAAAAACTTGTGATATGGTAATACTGATGCCATTTTTACACACAGCGTCTTTGTTTACAAAAACCTTCCTGAGGTAAGAACTGTGGTAATGGGCGTTTCGTTTCTGACACGCAGTGTATGAAGAAAGACCAATCACAACTGATTGGGCCAGTTGGCCAATCGGAGCACACTGGACTCGCAGTAGGGAGGAGCTTAGAGAAGCGGAACATTTGAACAGCTTCGGAGGAATCGTTTAGGGATCTTTGAGAAATGGATAGATACTAATGCTTATTTTAAGAAAATAGCACCGTTTTTTTACCTTTGATGCATTTGAAAATGTTGTTGGGGACTCTAATACAACATTAGGACACTTACAAAAACCTTGAAACCTGCTCTTTAATAAAAATTTAAACTTTTACAGTCAGTAACAGCAATATTTATAGATTTGTTTAAATAAAAGAAAATAGTTAAATTATAATAAATAAAAATGTTTCATATCAAACATTAACAAGCATTATAAATAACATGTAAATAAATAACATTATAAATAACTAAACATTCTCCACAATATGTAGCATCAAATGTCAATTAATAAAAATAACTAAATAAATAAAAATATGGCTAATATCAAACATTAGCCGTATAGATAACACGAATTAATAAAATTCTGCACAATTACATGTTGCAACAGACCTATGTCACATGTCAATTAGAACAATTATCAGTGAATTATTAAAATCATTCATGAATCAGTCAAATTTGAATTCTGAATCAGTAAAACAATTAATGAATAAAAGTTAAGTTATTCCTCAGCAAGCAAAGAGCAGCGAAGAAATCGAATAGCAGATGATTCATTCTTCTCCATTTGAAAAACAACAGTCTGGAGAAATTCCCAGGTAGAAGCGCATTGCCTGGGAAAGTTAACACCAAACACATAAAATGCTTTGAAACATACATCAACAGCTGAAAGCAGCATGGTTTGTTCCAGTACACTCAACGTCTTCAGGGCGGGAAGCGCGTGAGCCTCTTCAAACAACCCAGCGGTGGGCAGAAACAACCCAGCACATTAACCCAGCGGGTTTAACCCAACACCTGGAAAACTAAAACTACCCAAAAAGTGTTTAACATGTGGAAAAATAACCCAAAAAAAACAATCCAACGGACTCAACCCAGCATTATGGGTTAAAAAATAACCCAGCCATTTTTAGAGTGCAGTTGTTCAGACTTTGCATCTTGGTACTTTTGTTAGTGTTATTGCCTCTTTACAGTGAAAGCTGTTAAGCTTAAAGGGATAGTTCACCCAAAAATTAAAATTCTGTTGGGAGGTTAAGAAATGCATGACAATTTTTATTTTTGGCTGAACTCTTAAAATATAAATTGCGAATGTGAGAGGGGCTCTGAGAGACATTGAATCCATTTTTTAAATCTAACTCTGTCATTCTTACTTCTGTAATATTGATACATGAATCTTAAATATCAATGTGGTGTTGTGAGACAGTGATTGTATTGCCATATACTGTACACTACATATACAAAACATGTAATTTTCCATTTTAATATTTAAATGTTTTTTTTTTTTCATTTTAGAATGTTTAGTAAACTCATCAAAACCATGATGTAACACAGATAGAACTATGGGAGTTAATGTTGTCATCCTTTCCCTAAAATTTTCAGAAATGTTCTACCCATAAATTTTTAAATTTTTCTAGTTTCTGAGAATCTTTATATATATATATATAATAATTTCCCTGCTATTCTGGACTCGTATTGGCAGATTTTTCTTCATTATTCTGTTCAAGTCATGCATTTCTAGATGTATGACTTTCTAGATTGTCAAAGTCTTGCATTTTTATTTTATTATTTATTATATTTTGGTCTACCAGAATACTTTCACAGAAACATTTAAGCATATACATTCATATTAACAGATTTATAGGGTTATAAGAAACATTTTAGTCAAGTCACCCTAAACTTTTAAATAAGTGTATGTGAATATCACAGTAAGCCTCATGTCAAAATCGCTCTAAACTATTTTGCACAGGCGGCGAAAGCTAACCTGGAGAAAGCCCAGTCAGAACTATCCGGAGCTTCAGATGAGGCAGCCAAGGTAGAGGTTCTTATCAGCATAGAGACCAACGAGGCAATCGTCAAGGCATTGGAGTAAACAACTTCATGTATAGGTTTGTATCTAAAGCACAACGCTTTCTAGAAAGATCTGAAACCACGCCACCTACATGAGACAAGTTGTTTTTAATGTGCATGTCTGTGTTCTTCACTGTATGGTTGTCAAATATCAATTCATGAATAGTCTATTTTGTGTCATTTGTTTCCAGGTAGGAAATTCTGTTGATGTGCAAAGGTTTCCAGCTTCGTCAGTTCCCCACCCCAGTGAAGTCATAAACTGCAAGACATACCTGCTTGCTTTGTACAGTGGATGAAATTAACAATAAATTTATTTGGAAGTACCACATGTTGCCACTTAGTTTTTTTTGCTTATACACAGTTGTATTTTCTATAATGTGACGCGATTGCATTTTGAAAGTGGTTGAAGCTCTGTGCATGGCGGAAAGGGGGCAGTATGGTACTGCTGGAGCCTAAATAATAGCCAAGCCTTTTGCAATGGGTATTGCTGTGAGCACATTACTTCATTTTCATTACTGCTTAACCTTTCTGTCTGTGCATGGTTCATAGTAGCTATAGCAATTTTGTGTAGGCAGGGTTTCCCGCTCAAGTTTCCTTTATCAGTCGCTTGCAGATTTTAAAAATATCTTTCCACGAACTCAACTACAGTGTTACAAATACAGCTTCTCTACACTGTCACAACAAACTACCAACTGACAGTCGATGTTCTGGAGCAGTATAATGTCTAGAAATTGCTTAAGTACGGTGATTTTGCTCCAGTTGGCACGTGCTTGCTTCTGTTAAGTTTTACAACACTAAACTACGTGTGTCTATGAACGACTGTCGTGGCTGCATGCTGCAGCTTGCTGAATTTCCACATGTACAGAATTGGCCGGGAACGCTTTCAGTAAGGAGTCATTGTCGTTTGTAAATTTGCTTTTGGGGATGATAGATTTTCCAGTTGATCTAAATTGTTTTACACGCTGCGCAGTTTGCACAAACAGGAACATTACATCTACATAATGGATTGTTTATTTGCGATAATTGATCTTGAATAGATGGAAAAATGGACCGAATAGCATGAAAAACCAATTTCGGATGTTGCCAACGATGAAGGCATGTGTTATTGGCTAGCTTTTTAGTTTTTCCACAAGGTGTTTTTGTCAGAAGCGAGTTTGGTACGGTATGACATAAGATTTTGGGATTGCATGTGGCTGGTTGTAGAACCACACGGTTCAGCTCACGTTTCACGTTGCATACATTTTATGTTTTAAATGCAATAATCTGCCTTTTCAAGACATTTCACGATACTATTATATTTGTAAAACACTATATGCCTTAAAGAACTTTTAACCCATGTATATGGGTAAATTAAAATATCTAATGCTTGCAGTTACAAAATCTTTATTATAAAAGTCTTGCTCAGGTGTTGCAATCCATCGATGCTTTAAGCCTAGATAAGTTTCTGACCTTGTTTCACTTGCTGTGTGCAAAAAGAGGCTACAGACTCTCAAGTGGTTGCAAGATACTGCACACAGGCTGGAGGTGGGCGCGAAGGCCTGGTGCTCCCACCCACGCGGACATGCGGGTCGGCGCAGATCTGCGGCCGGTTCTGCATTTAGCGAAACTGATTAAGGCTGGAGCTTCAACAGAAGGAGCTGGTCGTAGGTCAGTCTTGTCGGTCTGACCCTACACCACATCCTCCTGCATCACTCTCAGCAGCAAATGCGAGGTGTCTAGAAATAGAATTTCTTTTTAAAGGAACGTGCAAATCCACCGCACACTTCAAACATGCTGGCTGAACTTTATCAGCTTTGCTTTAGTGACCCTGATCATCTCGGGTATCAACAATGGGTCTTTGTACGAGCATGTAATCGGGTATGAGTCGCAAAAGCTATGTCAGATGAAAAACTCAGAATTCATGTTAGCTGCAAGCCTGCCATGCACCATAATGTTCACATTTTAATGCTGACATGTATTTGGTATAATGATGGCAAGGTACAATGTTATGTAACTTTTTCCTGGAATCGATCTATAATTTGACAGAAAAGTGTCTGGAAATAAAGTTAATCCTGGTATTATTTTAAAGTTGCAGCATGCCACTGTTTATGCAGACCTCCAAAAGATAAAGTAATCACTCAATAGCATTTACTCTAATATACATGCTTGAGAGACATGTTGCTACAATTTTTGCTATAATGATGGGTTAACCTCTTCTCGGTCTCCCTCAGGCAAACAGTGATATCTGTGGTGGTCTTGCGTTTCACAGAGCAAAGTGTCACATTCCAAAAGGGTGAGGTTGTTAAATCAGTGGTTGGCCTGTGGGTATGGTGGTCTCTGATAGATCAAAACCCTGTATGGAAACAATACAACACTGTTCCAGTAAAGGCATGTTGTGTCGTTTAATGTGGATGTAATAACTAAAAAAATGATCGTCAAAGATATTGAGGGCTAGTTTTATAAACGTCAGTGTTTCTCTCTTAAGGGCGCATCAGGAAATGCCAATTCGCCAAAAGTCTTTCCCCTACACTTTCCGAATCCAAAAGCTTCCTGCATGATCTCTGTTTGATTTCATGTTTCTAACGTTAAACTTACAGATCAAAACGTTTCCTTCCCCACCTCCATCACATGTTCCCACGTAAGGTATCGATAGACACCTATCTAGTTATAGAAAAGCTGTGATTTTTCCCTCTAAAGTGCAAAAACGTTGCCTCTTAGAAGCTGCAGAATGAACCGTGAAGCGCTGCATGGGAAACCAATTGGGGAAAACCCCAGCTGACTTCATTTTTAAAAAAGGTAAACTCGCATGTCTATGCATGGGCATGTCCTATCGTAGCACGCCTAGTTTGGAAAGAACATTGCCAAGAATTTGTATGCACGTTCTATATCAGAAATCGTTCATTAGTTTTGCAGAATGATACAAATAATGATAATTCTCCATTTGAATACTGAATCGCGCTAGTTGCTTTGGATAAATGTGGCTGCAAAATATCCAGAGACATCAACTAAGATTAATAACCCTTTGCGTCGCCTCCTGTCCTTACCCAACATAGAGTGACGTTATGGTTTCCTAATCACATGTCTTTGCGCTTAAGCACTAGGAAAATATGCCATCAAGCTAGTTTCCACCCGAGGTGACATAGTTCCATTTAAATGCTTATGCTCTTTTGGACAAGGCCTGGACTCTGACTCAAGGCCCTGTGGCCGCATGCAAATGTGTGACGCCTTCCAGTGCTGGCACGGAGCGGATCGAGCGTAAGCATGAGCCATTGATCTTATTCTGTCAGCTGGCCCAGTATTAGTAGCTGGCAGTGGGGCGGGGTTGGACGGGCCATTAGACGAGGTCAGGAATGCAGCGACCGTAGTGGCTCAACAGACAAACAAGATGCTGATTGGTCGCCGTCGCTTACATTTATGGTGGACGTTGTGACAACAAACGATGACAGCCTTACAGCCCGGCCTTATATGCAGAAAGGAAAGGTAAGCCACCATTCAGTCCTATTACCAATTTATGCTATGACCTTCCCTGTGAGGTAACACTCCCAGGAATCGTAACTCTTTCAAAGCTGTAACATGTTAAAGCTAGCCTTTCGATTTTTAGGCAACAGATGTCTATCAAATTCAAAGTAGGCAAGTGACGGTATCAGTTTTTCACATAACGGTAATTGCGATGTGATTCGTCGTGGGATGCGGTATTATCACGGTGCCTCCGTGTTGTGGTCCAATATATTCGCAAGTTGTTGATAGCAACACATATGCAACTGGCACCATTTAGCTTTTCATTTATTGATTGCATTAAAAAACATCATGTGATATTTCAGGTACCAAAGAATATTTAGCGTTACTCAGAACTAGCCAAACTTAGACATGTAGCCATGCTACCTTACACCGCATGCATTTTCTAACAGCACTTACAGACTGATGATAAGGTATTACATACGGAGAAAATGCAGGGTTCAAGCCAGGATAAACCCCCAAATAGATCAGCTCCTGGAATTCTTATGGCCTCAGATTAGGAGAAGTCACTACTTGTAATATGTAGATGGTTGCTGATGTGGCTTAGGATCGGGACATTTAAGTAAGGAACATCTCGCACACCGTGTGCAATGTCAGCGTAAAGATGTTGTAAGAACATCTAAAGTACTTAAACGTGTGATGCCGTGCATTTGTAACACATCCAATGGGTAATGCACCTTAGATGCGAAATGCGAAATGTTACATTAACATAGCACTGCGTGTAAACACACCCGCATGTACCTAGTGCCAGATAGGTTAACAAGGATATAAAAATAGAGCTCTTTCTCTAATTAACTAGGCATTAGTCCTGCTGCACATATCAAATTATCGGATCTGCTATGATACACCGGTGTGACTAAATGTTGACTGCAAGCCAACCTACACATGGCTCACAGCATTAAGAAACTATTCATTGAAAGTTCTCCTTGGTTCATCCAAGTTAAAGTTGAATGTTTTGATTTGATATTTTGTCACAGTTTGATTAACCCTATGGGTAGAACAAGGTTTTGCAGTTAACTTTGAGGAGGATTTAGCACAGTTTTTTAGCCTGGGATATGAATAGTTATCAGAGCGAGGTTAGCTTTGCCAAGGGTACACGGTGTGAATTTGTGATCTGGGTAATGTATGAGCAGAGTTAAGAAACACAACAAGATAATCCAGTGTTATATTAACCCAGGGTGACCCAAATGACCCATTAACTTTGATGTTTGAATAGCTGAAACTTTAGGTGGATTTGTTTAGTTTTGGTGCAACCGGATTTGATTCCAAAATTCTTGCATTATCTTTGCAGCTGTTTGGCTATCAAGCGTTGAGGAACTGAAAGGCACAAATTGATGAAATGATACAAGAACATATATCCCTTTAACCTGCATCTAGGAAACCAACAAGATTTCAAGAATGTTTGAATTCCAATGCCGTTGAGTGGGAAGTAAAAAAAGTAAACAAGTTAGGCCCGATTCACATTCCGCGTCTAAAACCGCGCGGATAACGCGAGCTGCACTGCGTTCTCCTTTTTTCCCAAAGCGCCTGGGCCCGGTTGCATAAAGCACCTTAAGTGTAATTTTCCCTTAAGTGTGTCCTTAAGTATACCTTAAGTTTTACTTAAGTTATTCTCCTATTGTCTTTGCTAAAGGAAAATCACCCCTTAAGTGTCATACTTAAGGGAAAAACTTAAGGGACGGACACAATTAAACCCTCTGTGGTGAACTCGAATACAATGAGGAAATAAGCAGCAAGCTTCTGCCACATTAGCGAGATAAGAGCAGCTAGCGGACGAGGGGGGAGGCCTCTCAGAGACCAACAGGAATAAATGGCATTCTCGTGAAGTGTACTGGTCTATTTTTAAAGTCAGATTGGATGCAGGGTGACCAGGTTTTTCGACGTCACAGATGGGATCAGAAGAACAGAATAACTTTCCGTATCAATGATTAGATTATGGGAGCCGGCCAAACAACAGATTCAGGTGAAATGTCAGTGTGCCACGCAGACCCTGTGCATTACTTCTCTCCGGAGGCCGTGTTCTTATTAAATTAGTTTAATGTGGGAAATTGCTAATCTGAGCCAGCCCAGGATTAAGCCTGCAGGACATCGAAAGTACATGGGTGTGGGTGTTTGACTGTGGGTTGCTGAGTGGGTGGTGGATAATGAGGGTTTGTGGCAAGCAAATAAAGCTTCCAGAGAAGAGACCGGTAATGATACTCGTGAAATTTTGTTTTGTGTTAGTTCACAATACGATAAAATATTCAACAGAATACAGATTTGTAACAAGAACAGTGTCATTTGCTTCTACAATTCTCCAAAGTAAAAGACACATTGTTTATGAATGCAGGGCTATAAAAATTAAAGTGATGGTTCACCCAAAAATAAAAACTTCAAGGCAACAGCGGTACCCATTGACTTTTGTTGTATGGACACAAAACCAAGTCAATGAGAACCGCCGTTGTTCGGTTACCAACTCTCTTTCAAATATCTTTTTTTGTATTCTGCAGAAAAAGAAAGTCATACAGGTTTGAAATGACAAGAATGTGAGTAAATGATTTTTGGGCGAACTATCCCTTTAAGCTTTAATGGGAATAGCATAGCTCATCATTTAGTCATGGTGGAGTTTCATGAGAAGTGTTCGAGTTCATATTGAAATTTTAGACTTTGACATCTTGAAAAATGAAAACTAAGGTTGCACATTGTTCAGATAGATGCCTTTAGAAACTCTATGGAGACACAAGCGAGATTACTAATGCCTTTTATCTGGGATAAAATACAGTATTGGCCAAAAGTGATGTCTTTGATGTTTTCGTGTTGCATAGCAAAAAACAAAAAGCAAAACAATTAACCTTCCGAAGTTTACAGAGTTCAGGAGTCGAGATTGGCTTGAAAGTATTATTACACAACAGGATCAACAAATCTTAATAAAAGTCAACGAATGCTTTATTTTGTTTTCTATGCATTTTTGTATATCAAATAAACCCATATTCACTGATGTGCTGAAATTTGCCTTTTTTTGCAAATAATTTTGTGCAATAAAGAGTGTTTTGTCTATTTTGTACCATATGCCTCAGATTTTGATGATACGCATCTTAATTAATTCTCCATGTAATCGGATTGCTTTCTAGGAAAAACAGCTATTAATTTACTTATGCAGACTAAAGCAATATGCTTACAAAGCTACTATAATTTAATATAGTTATATTATCTAAAATACTTGCAGCTGTGGCCTCATGATTAACTATTAAGTGACCACGTCACAATTGATCAACAATACAGTGTAAATCATAAAGTACATTTTAAAACAAAATGCATTATATGGAATGACAATGCTTACTTTCATATGCTTTTTCTGCAGCTGGTAGGGTGTGTAAAAGCTTGGTATCTCTCACTATATACAAAATTCTTTTGACCTGTAAACACGGCCACACGTGTGTCTTCTCTTTTTGACACCCAATCGGCCAATCCACTCAACAAAACCACAAGTTTTAGATAAAATCCTAGAGCTTGATTTGTTTAAATCCCACTCTGATGCCTTCCCTATGAGGAAATTCATCTGGGGAGTGATTGGGTTGTTTAGACTTCATAACTTTTATTGATTCATAGCCCTGTAATGTGAAAGGTGCAACTTTGTTAATTTGGAAATGGTTCTTGCGTAATTTTTGTATTCCCACACTGCCCGACTTCCTGTTAACAAACCTGTGCATTGACACAGGCGTGTCCTAATGCACCCCCTCCTGTTTCAACAGAGGAATCGGGGTGAACAACATTCACATTAACAATTGTAATGGGCTGACAGATACGGACTGTTGAAAATTTCTCAAACTCAAAAGTGGGAATGGGAGTGACTTAGATGTCCTGGAATGCTGTTCACCCACACATGCACAAACGCCCACATATGTCCCACACGTGTCACATATTTGAAGACACACAGCATGCACATAATTAATGACACTTAAAACGTTCGCCATTCACCCATTCTGTTTAAAGAAGTTGAGTGATGATAATTGAAGATTCATTCAATGGTGTTTAATTGGCAAAAGTCTCTTCAACTGAAGTCTCTTGGGTGGGAATGCAGCTAATCTGCTGGAGAACAGTACAAAGACGTAATTGTTTGTTTACAAACTGTAAATCAGGTTCAGAAAGGTGTGAAACAGAATATGTATGGGAATGTGGCCAAACAAAAACATACTTCAAGTGTTGCAGGAAATTGCTATTTATTACTAGACTGTACAAAGTATGGATGGATTGTTTTGTGTTTCGCCCAAAAATGATTTCATCGTTTGTTCACCCTCATGTCATTCCAACCTGTTTGACATTCTTTTGCAGAACTTTTGCAGAATCTACAGAACTCAGTAGATATTTTGTATAACGTCCCATTCAATTCCTCCCATTGTATTGAGAAAGGAATCATAACAAAGTCATATACAGGATTTGAAGGACATGAGGAAGTTTAATTTTTGGCTGACCTGTACCTTTAAAATATGTGTCAGAAATGTACTTTTAAAAGTAAACATACCCTGTGGAATAATAACTAGAAAATAGAAAATACAACTTTCCTAATATATTTGCAATAATTTTTGTTACATGAATATTTCTTTCTTTTTATTTGGCTCATTAGTTTTGCTCTAATGTTCACATTTTTTGCTTTTTATTAAAACAATTGCATATAACGTGACAAAATACGATTTGACTGTCACCCTGCTGCTTTTCATATGTAATATTTTACCGATATCGTGGCGCCACAAACTTCCTGAGAATAAAATTCCACCTAAGTTGTTGTTTATCGTAGACTTATCTCGTATCCTAGCAATGTGTTTTCCTGGACTGGTTGCCCAGTTACCTACTAACGTCGTCAGCGTAAGGCCACGCCCCTCCAATAGCGAAAGCCTTCTACACGTTAGCAGTTCTTAAGGTTGTTTTGTTCTTAGAACTACTACGTAAATATTTTGTCAATTAATTCTAAACTCTTAGTTTTTAATTCTAAAAATTACCCTTATACAATAATTAGATGCTGTAATTCGTTGGTTCGAAGTTAAAATAAAACAACAATCAAACGTTAAAAGCGAGGGCGTCGGTGTCCACCTTAAATCGCATGCTGACATCGCAAGAAGCAAAGTGTCCGCCCATTCTATGAGCAGCTTTGTAAAGAGGTGTTATACATCAACTCCGACGTATGAACGCTGTCACACAGTTTAGTTTCGGAAAGCAGGAGAGGCGAAGTAGACTTGGGATTTAAACCTGCATAGGACTGCTGATCCATTGAACAGAGAATACGGGCTACATCTATATACCGCAACCCCAAATAGTGACTTTGTGGAAATTAAATAAACTATATTGAAAATTCTCTCTATACATGCCAAAGCTAGGAAACCTTGTGGAGGATTCGGAAACGTTGTCGCGAAACTTTGGGGTTTTCGCCACAATTATTGGTACGTATTTGATGTCAGTGTTATATTTGGATAATGCTCTAAACTGCTAATGTAGCAGTTTGGTTATTTATTTTATTTATTGTCACATTCACATGTGATTTGTTGTTTTACAAGCGCTTTACAATGGCATTTCATTACTTTAAGTTTATCGTTTATTTTAAATTGAAAGTTATTTTTGTGTGTGCGTAAATGCATTGCACCGATTTATCTCTTTATTTTTTTGTTAATTTGTTTTTGCCTGGTCTGGACTTCTCGGATCATTTGTAACTGTTTGAACTATGTAACCACGGTAGAAAAACACATCAAGCTTAATAGCATGCTTTTTCTTGCTATTTATTTCTTGCTAGACATGCTAGTACATAAAGTTCATTGTTATGGGTATTCTGTGTTTCATACTTATGATTTGGAAATCGGCGTGGCAAATACCGACTTTTCGCCGCTGGTGGGCGCTCGAGTATTTTTATTGGTCTCCAAGTCATTTTTACATAGGAGGCATAGTATCGGCGCATGAGTTTCGCAGAGCAAATCTGGAAAGCAATTTAGTTTGACATGTAATCCGCATTTCTTAGTGTTTCAGTCCTGTCATCATAGGGGGAAACGGTGTTATTTTGGAGCTCGTCTACAATGCAGACGTTTGCAGGCAGTTTACAGCGCATTTGGCACGAGATCGTGATAGTGAGTGACGTAAGTGTCAATTCGTGTATCGCCCCGAGCGATGCTTATTAAACAGAATGGCTGGGACGCAACGTTTTCTTAAGAGCACATTATCTTTTACGGGGGGCTATTTGAATAGAGATAATGATAACCGTAACAGATGCTTTCAAACGTAAACTACACCCGCATACGGATCAGAGGCTCCTCGTAAATGCTTACGTAATGTGTATTGATATTTGCATACGTCAATATGTAAATCTGCTGTATATCTTACGTGGTTATCCGTACACAAAAACGTCGATGTGCAGTAGTAGACTTGACGTATTTTGGAAACGGGCCAACCGAGTGTTGTCAATCAAGGTTATATTTGGGCGACTAATGTTACTTTGAGAGTTTACCTCATGAATGGTGCGGAATTGGTAAGAGTGGGCTGGAACTCCAGCGTTTCTAAGCCGCTTTAAACCTCGCCCACTCAGACTGGATTCGTCCTTAATGAGGAAAGGGATGTGGGGGAGAGAAAAAGGGTGGAGTCTCTGCTCCACGTGGGTGACCGGGCCGTCCTTCCATTGGCTACTCGCACAGACGTCATTACGTGCGCCTCCTCTGGTTGGGCAGGACCACGGAGCTATTGTGGGTGTAATCATAGCACTGTGGAAGTGAGATACGGCGAAACAACGGCTATTATTATGCGCGTTTCGCCGGAGTTTCTCTTCGCGATGAGGACCGTGCTGTAAAAAATCGCCCTTGTTTCCGCAGTACGGTTGCCCGAACGCTCGCCACCTCTGTCAAAGGATTACTGTTGACAGAATATGTATTTTATTAAGAAAAACTGCCTTTAAACACGTTTAAAGAGGTCCGGTCCGGTCTCCTTCCGCAGTAGCCTAGAATTAAATACTAACAGGAGAGCCTGTGTGTTTTTCAACTGGAGGATCGTATCGGAATAATCAACGCAACGACATCTGGGGATATTTTCCAAATAAAGACAGGACACCGCTAAGATTCGCCCGCATCACCGACCCTGTCTCCTCCATAACGCAGGCTATCGAATGGACCCGCATCCGAGCGCCCGGAGCTGCAGCAGTCGTGGAGCTGCGCCGTCCTGCGAGAGCGTCTCCGGCGAGCCCCCCATGAATTTATACATCCACTCCACCACCGGCACACGCTTCGAGCTCTCCCTTCCCGTAGAAGAGACCGTGGAAGGGCTAAAGCGAAGACTTTCTCAAAGACTCAAAGTACCCAAAGAAAGACTCGCTCTGCTGCACAAAGAAACGTGAGTATGGACATCCTGGCATGATAGATTGCACGGGTTTACCATGACAGGGAGGGTAAGAACGGGTCAGAAGGTGGGTTTTGGCAGGTCAGTTAATCATAAGCTTCCTAATGGAGATTTTAAACCCTTATTTAGATCGTAAGCACCTGCATCCTGGAGATCTGGTTTATTTTAGTGCATTCGTGATATTAATACGACCCATGTTCCACAACATTTCCGTGGCAGCCTAAAACAGAAATGAAAGAGATCTGGTGTTGGTAATGTGATGTGGAAATCATTCATTATCAGCCATGTGCATGAGGTGCATGCAACCTATGCACTAGAAACGTGGCATTGTATGATACATGCTGTAATGTGATGGCCTCACAACTATCTCGGTCTGATATTTGTTAGGTTTAAAGGCCCAGAGGTGTGGACAACATTGGTACATACGAAAAGCATTTCCTAATCTCCTGATTACACTGGTTACATTGCTGGATTGGACTATGCAAGGCATTAGTTATTGTCTCTTTAAACCGCATGCGGGCAAATAAAGCAACCTGGTGGTACTCACGCTGACGTGTTAGAATATTCTAACTGAATGTTAAAGAAAAAGGGGCAATGTTAGTTTCAGTGCAGTTCGAACATTGCCTAACAATTACACTTGGGTGGTGGAGTCGGGAGGTGAGAGAGCGGCTCTTTGTCACTTGCAAATGACCCTAACAGTCGCATTGTTTGCGCTTTCAATTGGACCGATTGAAAAGCCTTCGCAAATAATCACCACCAAATTACATCATCCTTTTGAGAAACCAAGAGGGTGGCTTAATCTCTCTGTTTGGTTTTGCAGCCTCCAGGCCAGTTGCTCAGTCCCTTGGTTCGGCGGGAGGTGGTGACATTTCGCCCGAGCACATGTGTACACGTTTATGCCAGCAGGACAGACTTGATTTAGGGATTTGTGGGTTAAAAATACATTTGGTCTGTGTATTGTCAACATGAAGGAGTGTTTCTTGGAGGGATACGATTATTTACTCCAATATAATCTACTTTTCTGTATTATATAAGAGGTATGCCTCTTTAGATACCCTTTGTGATTTCTGCTCTGTTTATGGTGGCGCATATTAACTTAGGAGTCTTGTGTTTTGTTTCAGTAAATGTGTATGTAGATCTTATTTATCTTATGTTTTCTTTTGTAGCCATGTATTTTCTAGCTGAAGTCTTAATATCTTTGTTTTTTCCTCCGTAGACGCCTGAGTTCAGGAAAACTTCAAGATTTGGGTATAACGGATGGGAGCAAACTAACATTGGTTCCAACAGTTGAAGCAGGCCTAATGGTAAAGGCAGTATAGCAATACTACATTTAACTTCCATATGAGATTGCATGAGGAGTTTACCCTGTCATATATCTCTCTCCGCAGTCTCAAGCGTCAAGACCCGAGCAGTCCGTAATGCAGGCCTTGGAGAGCCTGACTGAAACACAGGTAAGCTTTCAGTCTAATAGGGTCATTCCAGTAGACGTTTGAATTACAGTAGCCTATTACATCGGACAGTTATGCGTACACTTAACCTAATTGCCGGGGCAGTGAAGAACATCCAGCTGGCTCTTAAGGGATCGTTCGTATGTTTCTGAACTCTCTGCTTGGCGAGATGTTGCACTGACACATAGGGTAATGGGATACATATGATGCCCTTCTAAGCTTTTAACTTTAAGACCTCCAAACACTTACTACGCATATTTTAAGCAACATCGTCCAGTTTCCTGGCAACATCTGTGAGTGGAGGCAAGCCCCACCTAGTAGCCTTTTTCATTGAGACCTCCACCTGATAGGATCTTTAAAACTGCTCTTTAATGTGTCAGGTGGATTGCAAGTGATTGTTGCTTCCCAGCTTGTGGTTTCATTGACGGCTAATGGATTTTGTCAGACCTCGTGATTTCTGTATCAAAGGGCACTTAATGTGACTTTTAGTCATTTGGATTGTTTATGACTGGATATTGACAATCATTGCACTGTAATCAGATCTGGCACCTCTGACAAATGTGCCGCCACATGCTTCCGCTACGTTTTCTGTAAGATATTTTGAGAAGTCAGGTTGTGGTGTTGGGTTTGGGTGTGCACTCGGAGGAAAGAATGGCATACCACTCTTATCATTCAATACGTCCTCTGTAGGCAGCTGCAGTGTGTTGTGTTTCTATAGAAAACCTATTTAGCCTGTTAAGAGCGACTTGGTTGTTGCTTACGGCCTTTCCCATCACTAAACCTTTTGCAGGGGCATGCAAATGCTAACTGGGCTTTTTCTCTGATCTAATGTACTATTTGTTGGCAGCTAACTGTGTCATCTGGCCTCTTATGAAAGGGCTCCATTTCAGTGTTTCCATTTCAGTCCAATCCATGATTTTGGATTGTTTTTAGTCATCTTTTTTTGTAGCCTCTTGCTCGCAGAAACTCTGAGTCAGCTGTCAAATATGAGACGCGTTCCTTTTTCAGAACTGAAATTAGTCAACACATTGCATGCTGATATGGCTTTTAGACTGGTGCTCGTGCGCGACTGCTGTATTCAAACTGACTGTCCACAGTCATGTGGTTCGAACAAAGGGACGAGATGAGGTCGACAGCGAGAAGATGGACTTGTAGAATTAAAGCAGACGACAACATGTATAGTAGCCGAGCTCTTGAATGGCTGCCAAGGAAAGATCTATCTCAGACTTCCTCGTGACCAGACGGAGCGTTTTATGGAAAGGAAAGGCAGGCAATTATTGAAATGGCATTTTTTCCCTTGTTACTTCAGACTAACAGCTTTTTCTGGTCTATAATTTAAAGCCGTCGTGGTTTCCCATGTCTCTCCATAAGTCTCCAGTTTTGCCCTTTCTGGCGTATAAGAGGAAGGAGAATTAGATGACGACAAGGAGCGGTGCAGTACGGGCGCCTTAAAGCGAGTTTATTGAAAAATATAGCCTTCTTGCACTTTAGTTGATAGATCAGCTGTCCCGTTGAACATTAAAATGGCACTTTTGTATTCGAGCAGTTCTTTGTCGCCCATCAAGTTGAAATAATGACTAGTGTGTGATTCTTCCGGCAACGGCGTTTGTTAATTAGCAGTTACTTTTTCCACAAGACAGGTAGAGCGTTTTGTACCCGAGGGATAACAAAGCAGTTTGTTTCTACAAGCAAGCGCCTTTCCCCCGGTCTTCGAGATGTGCTCCTGTCATAACTCTCCACCCTCTAGACAACCACCTACCCACTTCAGAATAGGGCCCGGGCACTTGTCATTGTGTCTGAAAACGGACAGATGCGAATAATGGGATCCAACAATTTAGGGCGAGTCACCTCCGAGTTACCCCCTTTCGTCATTTACGCCCACCCTGCCCCCTCCCAGAGGAATAATGGGGTGTACGAAACCGGAGGTTGAGGCGAGAGCTGGCCACAGCGAGGTTCTGATGTGCTTATGCGATTACCAGGAACGACAGCGATGAGTCATTATAAAATGTAGTGGTTAGATCATGTGTCGCTTAGATCAAAAGGAACGTGATGCCACATTAATACTTTTTTTAAATTCCATAAATATTTGAAATGAAAAAGCTGGTGTGGGTGCTGTGTGAACAGCTGGCACATGGGAGGGGAGATTCGTTTGCGTTCCCAGCGATAAGAGCCGTGCGTATGCGTGTTTACACAGAGAGCACTCGCGATCCGAGAGGTACTGAGTTAACACGAGCAATCAGAGATTCGTGACTGTTCCTGTTTCCCACCCGCCTTTGTGATTGAAGTGCCTGGTTTCGTGACTGAACTGAGAAGGGGTGGCGGGGCGGCCGTGGGGAAGTTCTCATTAGCCAATAACCGAGCCACTGGGTTTTATTAATTAGGGCTGAACTTTCCTCTTCTGTTCTGGGTTGATTCTGTTTTGCATATTTGTCCTTTGCAGCCTTTCTGGCAAGTCGCATTATAACACTTTTGTTCTGTGATATTTAAAGCTTAAAGTCATTGTTGAACGCCCCGTGATTGTGGATATTCTGAATCGTGCTGGTTGCAAGTGTGACACGTCTTGACTCAGTCTCTCGCCTACCCAGACTTATCTGTTCAGTCATCTGAGGAAAAAGGTGTTGCGTTTTCACATAGCAGATATTTTGCTGGTCTGGGAGAATGAGGCAGAGTGGACAAAGTCTGTTTCTTTGCAGGCCTCAAAGATTTAAACCTGTAGATGAAAAAAGCTTCTTCTAAATGATCCAGCTAACCTTCGATCTTAGATGTAGTATTCTTCTGACAGATCGAATTTGACCTTTAACCACCGACTCCTTCATGTCCATGTCTCACGTAGACCTTGAGAAGGTCAAACCCCCTTGAGTGGGATTTCTGAAGATAGCCTTCTCTTTAAGGTTTGGATAAAGATGCAAGCCATTGATTATTTTAAAAGGCCTTGTTATTGCATCCACACTACATGGCCCTTTGTAGGAGAGTATTGATGCCCCCCAGCGCGATCAGAACCCAGTGGTCGATGGTGAGGGTTAATAAGCTGGTTTTGAACTTTCCATGTTCGCCAAGGCCTTTGATAGGTGACCAGTCGTCTTATAGTCATGCGTGGCTGTTCTGATTCGACCCGTCCAAAAATGGTTTTCATGATGTTTGCTCGGTGCCATTCAAATCTCCTGCAAATGAGTTCCTTGAACCGCAGGAACCCCAATAAATAAAACTGTCAGCCGTAGAGTCAGGAGAGGAAAGAGCCAAAGGCGTATTCTCGCTGAATATTTCACCAGTATCTACAGGCATCCTAACCCCCCCCCCCCCTCGCTACAAGGTTTCTCCCCCGGCCCTCCTCCCCGTCTCCCCTTATCATGTTTTCTTTCTCTCTCCTTTACCCGTTCCTCACTGCATAGCAACCGCAGCACACTGCAGAGCAACATGCCTCCCCAACCATTCAAAATGGACGAAGTGTAAAGGCAGGGTTGGCTTAACGTGATACCTTGTTGAATTTTCTGTGCTGGGTTTGGGCACAAATGCACTGAAATCTGCAGAACGGATTATAAAAAGTGTTACAAATCTTAAATTATTACGCAATGTTGTTGTTAATAGCTGAAATCATAGTCATAAAAAGAATCGTATTGATAAAAAGTATGTAAGGCAGATCCAGATTATAGACATTTTCACGCCAGTGTCAAAAGTGCTCTGTTATAGCGTGCCATTGAACTTGATAGAAACGCTGAAGCCTGTGGCCTTTAGAACAAAGAAGCATGTGCAAGCGAACATTTGCGGTTGCATTTGAGGACCTGACCCATTTAAGGTGCTATAGCCTACATGTTGACACTTCAGGCTTCTGCAGGACCCTTGTTACACCCACAGCAGATCTAGATGTAGTCTGGAATTTCTGGCACCAGTGCTTGCAAAATTTGTGTGAGAAAGATTTCTGAGGGTGTTTTTCCTCAACCACTAAAACGATAATGTTGTGTTAATATGTCTTGTTTTTCTGGACATTTTTTAATGTTAGGAACACTTAAACACTATAGTAACATCATACAATATTTGTGCACCTTTTTTATAACCACCAGCAGATATTGTGCAAGTTTAGTTTTTAAATTTAGTTTTACTTTATGACTGTAGTATAAGTATCTGCATACTTTTACTTTTTAGTTTAAGTATTTAACGTATTTAATATAGAATATATATTTTAAATATGTTTACTTGTAAATCATTACATTTCTCAGAGCTGTGTCTACTGTTCTCGCTATCAAGTGGCATTTTCATGTTTTTAATACATGATGTGTTTCATTCATCTTCATTTTAATTGAGTTGGTAATAAAATCACGCAAGTCATCGCTGTCCTTCTGAAATGTCCAAATTCGCTGTTTTTCAGGAAATGGAAAAAAACATTGTACTTTTTTAGTGATTACACACTGTTGTCAAAGTTAACAAGCTCTTTTGATATTTTTTAGTGGTTAGATATTTGCAAAACCCAGTGACAAACAATGAATAATAATGTCTTATAAAAAATAAGTAGTAATTTACAAAAACATTTAATCACTAAATATGGAGATACAAGGTTAGAAGGACTGCAGCGAAAGGTTTAGCATTTATGTTTTGTCTTTTGTTTGTCAAAGTCAAATCAACGGCCGGGGAATGTCTTCGCACATTGTGTCCTTGTTTCTCCGAGACACTTTTACTGGTTTGTGGGGGTTCACACACACTCTCATTATGTGGGATGAATCTGGGCTTGGAGTGAGTCAGTTAGATGCTTTGGCTGGGTGATGTCTGATCTGCAAGGCTAATGTGAGGTCTGGCACTCTTTACTTGACAATTCACAGGCCCATATATATGAAACGGATTACCGGTTAAAATTATTAGTGCTTGGAGGTTCATTGTCCTGCTTGCAGAGGCGTGGTTATAAGCTAATGGAAACGGAGTAATTACAGAGACCTTTTCTGAGGGGGGTGAGTTGTCAGTCAGACGATCAGGGATGAGATCCATCCAGACCGTATTGTATTATGTCATATCATAATCGTGTATAAAAGTAAGGAGAGGCTGGCTCTTTGGGTCTGTCAATGAAGTGCACAGAGCGGTAAAAGGTCAGTCTACTGTTAGAGTGGCCGCTCGATGGAAAAACAGATCAGCAAGAGTTGAGCAGGAGAGAGAGGAAAACGATGGAGGGTAGACCCCAGTGATTCGAAAGGTTAACAACAGGTCAGCCAGCATAAGCACACTTGGATGCAGAACAGATCTGCTGGGGAAATCTTCCCGGCCGCCATTCTCAATCTCTTCTGGTACATTTGGTTCTTCACTGTGAAAATTGTTTAAGTGGTTTAGGAACTTTGCACATCCGTGGTTTGTTTCATGGTTCTTGGCGCTTAAAGACAAGGCCGCCCTTTACAAAACCCCAGAATATAGCAGATGCAACAAAGCAAGCCTGAGGGTTGAGATCGAACAAGAGGGAGGTTGTTTTCAGTGTTTGGAGAGCCAAGTCAAGCCGAGCACTCTGCATTTCTTGCCTTGTTTTTGAGAGGTCAGAGATCTGCAGAACTTGGCTCAACTTCTCCTTTTCTGGGTACTCCTAAAATGGGCAAGTCTTTCCGGTCTATCCTTTCGAACAATTAGCTATTATGCGACTGTGAAGAGAGTGGGTCTGCATCCTGTTTCTGTGGCTGATTTTTCAGGCCCGTGGCCAGGCAGAAGTGCTTAGTGGGTGTGCTGAATGCTACAGTTCAAGACCGGGAGAGTGGTTTTGTGTATATGTGTGTGTGTCTTTTGTATAGTTCTGCTTATTCATAAATAGGCATTAACAGCTCTTCACTTATTCAGTCATGTTGTCAAATTCCTTTCCAGTTGAAAGCGTTGCGAGAGGATTACTAAAGCCACCCCCTCTCCATTTTCTGCCCACAGGTCAGTGACTTCCTGTCTGGCCGGTCTCCTTTAACCCTGGCACTGCGAGTAGGCGATCATATGATGTTTGTCCAACTGCAGTTGGCAGCACAGCACTCGGGCGGCCCGCAGTTACAGCATCGGCATCTCATATCGCGCGGAGGTTCGGAGGGAACGACGGGACACTCGCATGGAACTTCTGCCTCAGGGACGGCCAGGGTTTCACACAACCCCCACCATCACCCGCATCCACACTCTCATCATCCCAACACAACGCTCCCATCCAACCCAGTGGCCTTCCCACCATCCCCCTCTATCCCAACAGTTCCTCCCATGTATCCCACCTCTGCTTCAGGGCACTGCAGCCCTCCGCCTCACCCCTCTTTACTCCCCGGTGGTTTTCTCCACTCCCAGCAGCCATCTTCAGCCTGTCCCACCTCTCTGAGCAGTCCCACCCCAACTGCTTCCTGTCCAGAGGTGAGCTTTGTTTTTACATGCAGTATTTCATACTACATATCAATCCTAGAAGACAAGGGAAATATTTGTTTTGTTGCAATTACAAGCTGTCAAAAGGTAAACCGTAAACTACAGTATAATTTCCAGCTGTTTTTTTGTAAAGCAAATATTTGTGCCACATATAAAAATATACTGTATATCTGAAAATTCAATTTTATTTATTTACTTATTCATTTTGGGTGGTTCAGTTAAAATGTTTGTAGGGCACGGATAAAACGACAAATGTCTAGCAAAAAAAATAGCTAAGCCATAGGTAGGATTATTCATATTTAATATTTTTTTATGTCTGCCACAGGCTAACTGCACCACAAAGACGTCTGGCCACTCTAACACTCCCTCCCGATCCCGCAAACCAGGCGCTATTATTGAAAGTTTCGTCAACCATGCACCAGGAGTGTTTTCTGGCACATTTTCAGGTATGTTTGATTTTTTTGATTTTTATATTTGTGCAAAAGCACACCATAATGTTTTTATAAACCACAGTGTTTTTAGTTCCATACTAACATTTGTTTTGCTTTTCCCTCTTTAAGGCACTTTGCATCCCAACTGCCAGGACAGCACCGGACGTCCCCGGCGGGACATCGGCACCATCCTCCAAATCTTAAACGACCTCTTGAGTGCCACCCGGCACTACCAGGGCATGCCACCATCGCTCACCCAGCTCCGCTACCAAACCCAGTGCAGCACCCCAAGCTCCCCTGCGCCTTCACCGCCTCCCTCGCCCCCCCACACCCCTGGTCTATCTGGCCTGCCGAACACGATGCCAAGCCCTGAGACCCAGCAGACCATCCACCCGCTTGTAAAGTGCCAGAGCCCGTTCCGCATGTGCAAGCCTTCCGGTGAGTTTTTTTGGTGACGTCTCACGATATGTTTATTAGTGAGTGGCTTTACCAAATTTTGGTAAAGGCAGCAATTCAGTTTTTGAGATGCTTCATTTTTCCACATGTGGTTACTATTGAAGTAGTTGTAGTGTGCATGCCTCACATGCATCCACACAGGCTCATGGCCAATTTAGTATACTTTAAAAAGCTAGAATGCTTGACTGTGCGGCAGGCAGAAAAACAAAGCATAGCCCAGGCTTTACGGTAGCTGAAAGGTTTAAGAGTCAAGATAATTAAATAATTCAGAAGGTCCAGCTGTGGCATGATAAGGAAGAGTAAAGATGTTGAAGGGCTAGAAAGGTTAAGAAACTTTGGATCCAGCACCTTTCCCCAGTAGGCTTGTTCTTTAGGCCTCAGCAGTCATGCTTCAGCTGCCACAGCATGTCTGGCTTTGTCTATATGCTGACGGTGTCCGCTTTCCTGTGAAGCAAAGAATGGGGGTGGACTACTCTGTTACCAAGAGGAAGGAGGCAGAGAGCCAGAGCGAGAGAGATAGCAGAGGAAGATAGCGCTCGCAGACGTGTGGCAGGTACCCCGCGCTGTCTGGTAAAAACTGATTATCTGGGGCAGCTCGCTTCAGCGCTGAGGAGGAAATTGAACTGCTCTATCATGAAACACTGCTGTTGGAGAGTAGAGAGATAATGAAGAAATATTATCCTAGCACTGTTCAAAGCACAGGGCTGTTATCAATCCAGACTAGATTAAAAGCATACCAGGCTAACACCGCAGAATATGATAACATATCATCTGCTAATGGGGTGGAATAACTTCGGTCACTACGTTGGAACGATGGGACAGGGAGTCATACACGTTTTAGAAATTGTATATACAGCCCATGTGCTCACCCGGCTTCCTCCCCCTCCTCCACCTATGCAATCAATCCCCTTTGCCCTTTGTTCCGCTCCCACAATGGTTTGTCATACCGGTCCCACTCTCGCCGTCCAACGCTCTCTGGCTCATCTGCAGAAACAATCCCATCAGCTAGGGCTAGTCAATAGCCGCTTGTTTTCTTAGTAGCCTTTAAATAGAAATTTAAACAAGAAATATGAGCCTGACAAGAATGCCCATTGTGTTTAAAAGTCAGCAGGAGGAGGTGGGGGTAAAAATACCAGGGGTCCATTCATAAAATTGTTGTTTGTATCCGGCCAGCGACTGCCTACTGATAAATTGGTGCTTCCTCGTGGGTGGGAGAGGAAATAGGGCAGGGCTCAGTGGCTATTTTCTGGCCGATACTAGATCGCTGGTCAGCATGTCCGTTAGAGCTGTGTCGTAACAAGAGATTCAGATGCAAGCATTGTCAAGTGAGTGTCATAGAACGCAGCAACTTAACATACTGTCAAAAGCAAGTAATGGTAATATGTTATTGTCCCTCCATTGTCCTACCCAATGAAAGCTATAGACTGTTTAATAAGAAGTAAACAGTGCTGGTCCAGAAACACTTCCTGTTATAACCTGTTGGAGGTCTGAAATATGTTCATATAACTCTTCATTCGATTCCAAATGTTCAGTTGGTTGTTTTTTGTTCTAACATTTGTGTGGTGTTAAAAAGAACGGAAACAGGAAGTGCTTCTGGACCAGCACTGTTTACATTTTTCAGAATAGTCAAAGGCCAGAAAATAACTTAATCAATCATAACTTGACTTTTCTTAGCCAAAACATAGTGTGAGTGTTGTAATAATTATAAAATAATCGTAGAGCAGAGCTGAGCATCTGGCAGCCATGTCTAGTGTACAGTAGACTGTTCATTCATGCAGAATTCTGTAATTTAAAGTGATAGTTCACCCACAAATGAAAATTCTGTCATCATTTTACTCATCCTCTTGTCATTTCAAACCTGTATGAGTTTCTTTCTACTGCAGAAAACAAAAGGAGATATTTTGAAGAATGTCGGTAACTGAACAAACAACTGAACAATTGACTTTATTGACTGTATTTGTTTTTGTGTCTATACAACAGAAATGAATGGGTACCGCTATTGTTCTGTTACCAATATCCTTCAAAATATCTTCTTTTGTGTTATGCAGAAGAAATAAAACCATCTCAAGTAAACAATGACAGAATTTTCATTTTTGGTTGAACTATCACTTTAAGTCTAAAACATCGGATCAATACCTCTGTGTTCTCTGAGCTCTGAGTAAAAAACACTTTGGGAAATGTCAAATATTTTTAAAAGTGCATCACAATTTCTCACTGTACTGATTGAACAAACTTGATACCCCCACCGCATTTGTTTAGATATTCAACTCTGCATGCTGTTCCTGGATTCTTCTGTACTCATGGCTTTGGCAGACTGTGATACTGTGGTCAGTGTTTGTGGGTTGGGGGGAGCATAAAGAAGGCACTCTGTCTGTGTTGGAGGGGTTGTCTGCCCCCTAAAACGGTTGGCCATTCATGACTCAAATTCCTGTGCTCGCCGGGGTCTCCCAGCCCCCTTGCCCACTGCAGATAACCCCCTTTGTTCGACCTAGTGTGCACAAATAGTCCAGTTATTCACCAGTCAGATCTTTTGTAGTGTGATGGAGAAAGACTGAGTACATTTTTTTTAAACGTAGGTTTGACGCTTAGTGAGGACCTATAGACTTGGTCTTGTCTGTGAGCTGAATAAAATGGGGACAAAACAAGTCTTAAACAGAGAGGGGGTGGGAAAGGAATGCTTTCTTCTGTCTCCACTCCGCACTATCTGTCAGCTCAGGTTAGTTTAGTTTGGGCTGTTGAACAGAGCCTGGGTGGAGCAGTATTTTTAGCAAGGAGAGAGAACAAGGGTGTGCAGTAAAAAACTGCTCAAATTCCTCGCTCATTCAATCCAACCGAAAGCAAACGCTCCCGGCTGCTCCGTATATACTGCAGGGATGTGAAATGTCAAGATCTCATCCCCTTTTGTCCTGAGCTCCCTGTTGCGTAAACGCTGCCAAGTACTCTTTCTAAACCAAAAAGAGACAGCGTTGTCTCCGTGTCGGCTTAATCAGGTGCCGCAAGGCTCTTTCCATGTCACTATGGTGCTCAGACCTGGGGTTTAATAATTCATCCCCCCTCCCGGCTTCGTCGCCAACAAGCATGTAAGAACCCCCTCCTCCCCTAGGCCGACTATCCATAGCTGCTCATCAGGCGTGGCCGTGGCAGGCCATATCCAATACCTTTTATTGCTCCGAGTATGCAAATAGCGGTCATTGGAGACCTCGGCACCCTGCAGGGTCATTGATGCCACCGCATCTGAGAAGCAATGGAGATGTCAGGCTTTGACCGCTCCCCTGGTTTAGTAACAGCTAGGGGTGCAGATGGCTAAACACAAAGGCTGGCCTGTGATGCGCACCCACTCGGAGCTCCTCGATACCCAGAGGCAGCGTTGGCAATCCTCTGAGCTCTCCAGGAGTCAACTACAGCTGGCTTATAGCACAGGAGCACCTACTATTCTCAGTACATCTGGACATTAGCATTACTGAAGCTTGTAAGAAGAACTATTTTCTGTAGAGGGTAAAGTGTGTCATTTGTTAAAATAGGTGGAGGGGTATCTCAGTTGGCCGAAGCGAATGCATTTATCACCTTGTCAGGTTTGGAGGAGTAGAGCGTGATAAACAGTTATAGACATCTGAAACTCCGCAGTAATTCCTCCCTCGCTGCCAAGACGTCTCTCCTTGATGCAGAACGATTGCAGCACCCAGACTCAAAAGGATCACAGGATTTATCGAGGCAAACAAACAAAGAAACAAGTCGCTAATTAAGCTTATCTTTAATGGATCGATGGCACAGGGAAGCTTGCAAACTCTCCTGGATTGCTGCAATGTGGGCAGACACATCGGGTTGGGCTTAATGTTTACCCAAAACCTCACTCAACTGACCTAATACCTGCAGACAGGCCAACAACCTCATTGATCGTGTAAAAATCCCTCTCCGTTGCTCTTTCTCTGCTCATTCTAAACCCTCCTCCTCTCATCCCCCCTGTCCATTTCCCATCTCACGTGACCATCAGCACTCCCTCCGTGCAGGGATCGATACATTCTTATTAGAGGGGCACCGATTGACCGGCCAGAGATCAGAATCGGCCGGTTTTTCGTATGATCGGCCCGACCGGTGACCGGCCGGTCAGTCTCACGTCTCGCCGATCTTCTGTTTCCCGTGATGCGGGCAAGAACGTCACAGCCGTCTGTACACTCAAAGCCGCAAGTAAACATGTACACGTGCACGCGCACAGCCTGTCTTTCACGGCTCGTTTATACTTGCATGTGGTTCCACCGGACCGCGAGTCTCTGCTGACTGACGCGCGTGCACACACATCATGTACTGTACAGACAAAAAGGTGCACTGTAGTTCATCTCTCGCTGCTCCGTCTACATAGGGGATGTATGCCAACAGTGATGCTATTAGCATCATGCTAAACTCTGACACATGCTAAACTCATGTTGAAGTCGTTCACTCTGTGTAAAACAAACGTAAATTCCATTCAACCTGATTCCTTGTCTGACGTTAAAACTGTGGTCATTTCACCTAGGTAAAATGACATTCAACACGACTTCTACTTGTTTTTAAAAATCCAAAATATAAGAGAATGAATAAATCAACCAATATATGTGATATATATCTGATTGAGTTCTTTACTAACACAAAAAACTGCAAATACATATACATCTTTAGAGTAGAATTCACTCATAAGATTTTTTAACTTTTTTATTGAAGTTGGAGTATTTTATTGTTATCTTAGACTTTTGTGAGATGAGTACAAAAAAGAAAAAGGTAAATTAAGTGACATGTTTAGTTATATTTTATTATTTGTACTTCTTTTCAGTCACAGAGTTCTTCAATTTAAGAGTTGTTTGGGAAAAAGAAGATTCTGTAATTTAATGCAGCTTGGAGAACTGCATTTAGGGAAATTTGGGGAAATTGTAATGTTCAATCATTTATTCAATGAAAATAAAAAAAATGCGTATTGAAGAAAAGTTAATATGGTTTTATATAAAGTATACTGTCAATTATAGTTTGTGAATAGAAAATCGGAATCGGCAAAAATCAGAATCGGCAGGTTTCACTTGTAATAAAATCGTAAATCGGAATCGGCAAAAAAATTGCAATCGGTGCATCTTTAATTCTTATAGACCAGCAGCTCCTTGCCTTCAAAAAGCATGAGCAAAGCCAGTCATGCTTCTTCAGAAATGCCTCACGAAAGGCAGCTTTTGTTCGCCAGCACGCTGCTACTTTTTAGATTCCAGAGGGATTTTCGGTGTAGTCTCTTTCATCATCCATGCCTTGTTCTCATTTGCAGCCATCTCTTTTTTTACGTCCCTCTGAGGTTTCCGTCACGGGGCTGTACGGAGGAGGAGTGGCGTGGGTGGATGTGGGCGTGAGGGGAAGGGGTGGGGGTCCGAAAGGAAGGCCAGGTGTATATCTTGTGTAAGGGCCGAACAGCTGCGCAGCAGGAGGCGGGGCTGGGGTTGTTTTGTATTCCCCCTCCTCCTTGGCTGCTCGTCACAAGCCCTTTTTGTATCCTAGCCCCCCCCCAATTTGTGCTGCGGGACAGAGAATGTTGAGTGCATGCTGAGGACACTGCAAAGCATGCAGCGGCTTAGCTTGGTCGAAGGAGGAGGAAAAATTAAGAGGATGGATATGGGGGGAGGGACTTTTTTGCTGTCTCCTCTTTCAAGCTCGCTCCTTGTTATGATGCACAGTTGACTTGCAATTGCTAGCAGCGAAATCATTCTGTGTTTCACCTACCCCCTGTTCGTGTCCAAACCTCAGCTCAGGGAGGGGTATTAGGGGATGAGGAGGCAGAGCATCGCTTGTCCTGTCTTTGTTCCCAGCGTATCCTAGCTTCACATCCCAGCCCCCAACCCCAGCCATTCTATCCATCTTTCTCCGCACTCCAAGCCTAGACAGGTCTGTCAAGATGCTTGAGGCCTTTTTTTACAGCCTAATAATAACGCCATGAACAGAGGCTTGAGTCTTTCCTTTAGCATCCTTCATCAGAAGCTTGCAGGGGATGTTAGTAAGCAGATTACATCCACATCCTTACTAGGGATGGGCCTGTTTCAATAATTTGGAGCTAATAAAAACGAATATTCGTTTATTTAAATTAAGTTAATAAAGACGTAATTTGTTAAGTTTTATTTAGTTACAATTTCACATCAAGTTAGCCGACAGCGGAGAAAACGCGCTGCTCTTCTCTAACTCCCGGTGACAAAACCCAGATCTGACAAGAATATCTGGCTTTATTGTTTATAATGTTGATAATAAATAAAGTAAACAGGCTTGATACCTCCAAGCCGACTGTTAATAGATCCTAAAAACTAAGACGATTATAGTGCCTGTTTTCCTGTTTATTACGTGACCGTCATCTGAGGAAGAATTGCTAATCCTGCTGATCACCACTGCATATAAATGTTGTTTTCTTTGTCGTTTCATGGTCCGTGTCTGTCTTGTTTAGCTTATTGCATTTGCATCAATTTATAAAATCAACTAAGGTAGCCTAACTTTTGGAATTACAGCGCGTTTTAAAACGAAACAAAAAAACATCCGTGCAAATTTATTTACAGGCGACGACCCCATTTGAAGTTCTTAGAGAAAACACAGGCTTTAGGTATGGAAAGGGGTACCAGTCGTATGCTAAGGCCAAACTTATTAACATTAGTTGCAGGGAAATGTACATTTTAATGTTTCAAGTTGTTGAAATCAGCCTTAGTTAGCCTAATATATTTCTAACGTACGAGCAACCGCTCCGAACAAGTTATGGCAATAAATAAATGAATCATTTAATATTACGGTGGTATTTTTATACCAACGTATATATAAGTAATGTTAACGAACTCTGTGGCTCACGTTTTTAAAACATCTTAATATGGTGATGTGACATGCGATCCGTCAGGCCGCCGTGTGTGAACTTAAAATATTTAAACTAGCTTGCGATCGGACTGAACAAAGATTTAGGAACACATACAAATGATTTTTTATATTTTCTGTATAAAGTCATGACAGATGTACAGAAGTGAAGAAGTGTTAAATAAGACAAGACAATTCTAACCACCCTGTGGTGACGCAGTTTTTTTATTCTTATGAAAAATGCCAATATTCGAATAGCATTTTCGAATAATTATTGCGGATCGAATATTCGAACATTCGTGCACATCCCTAATCCTTACCATACCAAACCAAAGGTCATATGTTTTTACAGAGTCCTCGGATCCAACCTGGGCGCAAGTGGCCAGTGGAGAAAAGGACATTGGCAGACGGCACAGATTCTCACAAAGAACAAAAAGCTCTGGTAAAGTCCCCCAAAAACTTGGCTTTGTCGTACGGGTTAACATCTTTGAGGCTATTGTGAGCTTCCTATAATACCTCAACAGTGGCAAGCCGTACCCAGTGCTGCTAATGAGCTCTTTTTTACAGATTTTTGTAGCTTTGTCCCATGAGGCACAGCAGCTTCATGAAGTGAGTTTTTTTCAACCAGCTCCAGTTGGTGCACTGAGAAAAGCTGCAAGTTGAGGTGCCTGCCCTACTTTTGAGGCCTCGAGTTGTTGTGAGATTATTTTGAAAGGGCAGATGAAGGAGAATAGCAGCCCTCTTCTGAGCCTTTCTGGATGAACTCGTTTATCTCTTTATACTTTACACCTCGTAGGACCTTGTGCATGGGATTTCAGTAGGAAGGTCTGAATTGTAACTATATGAGACCAGAAGTTCTCTAACCATGAAGAGGCCACAAATCAGGTTAATCTAACGAGGTTCAGAGAGGAAAGGAAATATGATCAGATCTATGGGTTTGTTTAAACAGACAAGTGCGTTTCTTTTTCTATGCATATCCAAATGAATACGATTTACATATATAGCACAAATCCATCCGTAGGCAGCTTAACCCTCAAAAACCTATTGAGTAAAGGGAAAATTGAACCCACGCAGAAATCTGATTTCATTTTGATATGGTGAGGTGGATAGAATTGATTCGAGAGTAAGAATATGCATCCGGCCTCATGTCTCGCTGCATCGCTCTAGGTGGAATTCCAGAGCATGTCTCTCTCTCAACAACACGTCTGTCTTTCTCTCCAGAGGCCATGGGGAGGGGTGCAGCGTGTCTGTGTGGGGGTTGGGGGTCTTGGTAGTGGGGGGGGGTTTACTGGTTCAATGAGCTCAGGCCAGGAAAAGAAAGGGGAAAAAAGGCCTGGCTCACTTCGCCTACAATTTCCATTCGCTTGCATTTTCTATTGAAAGCCAATAGCAGTGTCCTCGCCTGGAGATGGATTGCTGCGCTAGAGCTAAGGTTTAATCAATAGGTCTTTTTAATTTGCCATCGATCCATGTTAAAAGCTACTGCTGCTGCGTGTTTGTGTGTGTGTGGCAGAGCACACCCGATGAAAGATAGTCTATGCTTGGGATTATCGACATTCTAGCCGGCTATTTCATTATTTAATTCCGGGATAGATCCTAATGGAGCTGGCTAATAGATTGTGGTTTCTCTTTCTCTTCCATTCTCGTGAATATATTTATAAACGCAAGGTTTAGGGTTGAGCGGCGGAGTAGTCTTACGTAAGGAAAAGAAAACCCCACAATTTGCTTTGACTTTTGTGCCGTTTCTTAAATGAAATGGGATTAGAAGGTATGCACTTCCTGTTAAAGAAACGATCGTTAACAAAGTTAAGATTGTATCGCTTGGGAATTTATGCACGCGTGGGCGTTGGTCTCCTTGCAGGCGTGTGGGTTTCTTTGTGAGAAAGCACTTCTCCTCTTGCGTATCTCAAGGGCACGCCTGCCAGGGCATTTCGAACAAAACGTTTCCGATAAGGGAGCGGAGAGGACTTGTTGCCACATACTGGGATGTTCTTTTTTGAAATGAGACGGACGTGTCCAAGTGCACACAGAGGGGTAGATGGGGTGACAGTATAGTTTTTTGGAGGGTTTTTTGAGAACATTAACGTCACCACTTAGACTTTATTTATTAAGGGCCTGGCTTTTGATAACAGCGAACTGAGCCATTCCATCCTACACCAAATATGTGTATTAAATTGAAGTGCTTCCTCTGCCGAAACAGCATAGATGGTCATCATCATATGCATTCGATTTTGGTTCATATTTAGTTTTTCCTCATTGAAATAGGTAGTTTGGTATGATATATCAAACGGCTTGGCTATTTTTTTATAGGCTTAAGTTACTTCACAGCTGTGAACTATGATTTGCTACCTGCTAGTCAATTGTAGGTTGTATCGGGGGAGGGGCATCCTCCTTTTAGAAAGCATCTTATTGGACAACATCTGTGTAGTACAGGTCATCTGATTTTTTTACATGTACAGGACAGGTCGTCTGTTTCCTGGAAGAAAATGATTTTAATGGATAAATGAATGTGTATATTTTTTATGGATAAATGTTATGAATTTGGAGAACGTATAGATGACCGAAAAGGTTACATAGGACTTTTCATTTCTCAACAAGAACAAGCAAGTGTAAAACTATCTGAAGCAGGTCAGACTTTAACTCTCTTTCTTGTTGGTTCCTCAGGTGATCGACTGCGTCAGACGGAGAACCGGGCCACGCGCTGCAAGGTGGAACGGCTGCAGCTTCTCATGCAGCAGAAGCGCCTGCGCAGGAAGGCTCGCCGGGACTCGCGCGCCCCGTACCACTGGCTCCCCAACCGCAAGGCGGGACGGAGCAACAGCAACAGCAGCATGTCCAGCGAGGGCTCCCTGGACCTTGACTTTGAGGACTCTGTGTGGAAGCCCGACGTCAAGGCGGACATGAAATCAGAATTCATCATGGCCTGAAGCGGCGAAGATTTCTACGTCGAGGCCAGAGATACGACTGGGTTTACACTTTAAAGAGGAGAATTTTCAAAGACTGTGTTGGAGAAGCACGCTCAACCTCGTAGGTTTCGTTCCTCATCCTGTGACCACATAGACACAAAGGAAGTTTTACCTTGCGTCCATGATAGACTACGATCTTGGAAAAGACTGATTTTCGAATTGTGATGGTCGGATATGGATTGGACTTAGGAACGGACAGCATTTGGACTGCAAGAAGTAAACAAATGAGCATAGCAGACATCATTGGTGTTGGGATATATTTTTCTTTTTTCTTTTTATTTCCCGGGGGGGAACGATAGATGGAGATATGTACAGGCATGACGAACGGACAAAAATCTGATAGTGATCCTCCCTTTTTCCGAATGGGCATTCATAGTTCAAGAATCATTTGAAGGGGGTTTTCTTTGTCGTTTTTCTTACGTCCTGTTGTTCTTGAATCACGATGATTTCTGAAACAATGTAGCATTACCCACAAAGCATTCAGGTTCTTTATCGTTTGCACACACCTGTGATTTGAAACACATAATATCGAAACATAACCAGGACACGGCACAGTGCATGTTTAGTATATAAATATTAAAAATGACGCTTTCTCAAGCAACGGCTCAGTGTCAAGTCAGAGGTATGATGTAGGAAACAAAAAGTAAGCTGACATGAATGAATAAGATCCATCCAAGGCTTGTAAAGTCTGTTTTAGTATAATGAACTACTACTTTAACTCCAAATATAGATACAAACAAACCAAGCAAACATAAAAACTGCAGTTACACAGCAAGGCTCGAGTCAAGCTGTGAAATGAATCTGATGAGAGAAAAACTTACATAATCATTTAAATACACGCTGTATCTCTCCCGTTACTCCAAATGTGTATAATAGGAAAGTGGTGGGGTGCCAGAGGAATAGTTTACAAATGTGCATTATAATGGTTCGCTCTGCCAAAGTGAAATATCTCATTTATGCATTCGACTAAAACAACATGGCCCATTAATATCAGCAAATATTGTTACCAATGAAGACTGAACACTTCCCCAAAATGTATTTAAGATTCTCATTGGCTAGTTTTTTGCAGGTTTTTCAATCGAACACGCCTGCGAAGAGAACGTATCCCCAGCCCGCCCCCCTTTTCATTCTTAATAGTGCCTCGTACATAGACGCACTGACATCAGGTGTTCCACAGACAGACGGTTCTGCTGCAACATGGGACTTCTCTTTGCATGCAAAAGTGTGAATTATTGATCCTTTTTTTGTAGAAAATAATAATACTGAGAAACTGGTGCTGAAAAGATAAGCATGACATTGTGAAAAAAGAAAAAACAGACATTCGCCCAGCTGCTCGGGATTTCTAATTAGAGACGTGATGTTACATATCAGTTGCAAACCAAAACAGGACTGGACGATCATTCCTGGACTGTGGCAACTCGCTGAGGAACAACGAAACAAGAGCAAACACCCCCGCCCGCTGCCATCAACCTGTGGACTGATGTGGATGTTGGCAACCAGCTTATGCCCCCGATGACTATTTGGACATAAACGTGAAAATGTTCTTAAACCACATCAAGATTGCACTCGCTGAGTTTGCAATGAGATTACTTACCTGAAGGGGAACATTTGTCTTTTCCTTTTCTTATGTTCAAGTGGCCTTAACGTTCATTATTGAAATGCTCGCAGCGGTGGACAACAAAGGGATTGTTACGTTGTTTTCGTCCTATGTATTTGTTAAAGGCATCACTTTTTGGGGGGGCAATCTTTTGTGTTTAGGAGGTGGAGCTCTATTATGTCAAGGCTTCGGTGCCTTAAATATTTGCCCTTTTAATGTGTACAAAACATTTGAACAAATTATTTCCATTTATGCAGGTTTTTGTAATGAGCTCTGGTAGAATTTTGTCTGTGGCTTCAGGTTCCATCAGTATGTTTTTTCCGTTCAGTTACGTCCCTTGTACCCTGCTGTCCTACAACGAAGCTGAAAAGCAACAAATTTGCGTGTTAATTGAAAAAAGAAGTTTCGACTGCAGTGCTACAGCAACAAAGTGCCCTAACTCTCAGTTTGAGATGTCCTTTAAGGACACATTGACAACATGCACTTCCCTTCTTCGATAAAGATTTCAATGGACGATTTCTCCCTTCCCCCAAACAAATCTTTATTTAATTTCTATATATGTATGAAATATACTCTGTGTGTGCCTCACCTGTATGTAAAATGGTTAAAAAAAGAAAACTGAAAAAAGCATAGGAGATGACCTGAGTTTTAGGATGGGGGCATTGAAGGGGGAGGGAGGGGGGCATTTTCAATAGTTTGTTCTAATCACATCGTTTAAGTTGCCTGTTCTTTCTTGTAGCCAATGAAAACTGATTAAAGGAGTTGAAAAAAAAACAATTTACAATGTTCTAGCTATAGACCGGTGTAGCACATGTGTGACTGTATTAATTTATGAAACCAAAATGGTAACTGTGAATTATGTATTTCTTTGTGCATTTTTTTAAAAGTGGGCGGAAGCGTAAGGGCATTGCCGTGCCCCATTTTGTTTTTGTGGAATATAATGGAAATAATCAAGTAAAAAAAAGGAAAATATCTAAATATATTTTTTTCTTAAGCAATACATTTCAGTGTGACTTGTGATAGGACATTTTCTTTTTTAGGTAATAAATTGAAAGAAAAAATAAGAATTCTTTTGTGTATGTGTGAGTGTTTTCCGTGTCTTTCAGTGTTGAATCTGCATATGGGTAATCAGTAAATAATATAATAAAAGTCATTGATTGTACTTTTTAAGATTAAGAATGAAATTACTATATAAAACTATAAAGCAAATAAATATTTTGGGGCTGTGATTATTGAGTTTTTTAAACCAATTCAGCCTAACAAGTTTGCTAATACTCCTGAGACATGACATTTTTTTAAAAGTACAAATAATTCATGTAGTCTCAATTAATACAAACTTCATATTTAATAAGTATATGAAAAATAGGAAAACGTAATGTAGATGTTATACAGGATGTTTCGCTGTAGTATGAGATGGACACAGATTAATAAAAATGAGTTTCATTCTGAATTTCATGTTTTTGTGTTGTACCACCCCTGTTCATTGCGTTTCTTTCACTATAACATCATCTTTAGTTTATAATTAACGTGAAGCATATCTAGGTAGGTTGTCGCCTGGTATCACAACCATAAACATGCATAGAAACCACATTGAGTGCTTTGGCCCATTGCGGCAAAGTGTCAATGCCGCCATATTGGAAAGGGCAAGACTGCCATGTAAACAGCCAGAAAGAAAATACAGCTCTCTCGTTTAATTAAACGTGTTTATATTTCAAAACTACTTTTAATGCTTGACTTTTCACATATCTGTAGGGCAAAAAGTCATTTTCTGATAATAAATAAATTAATAGAGAATGTTTTCATACTCCAGATCATAAACCGTTAAAATCATTTGAAAAATGTAAATGTGTTTTCTATCTATAAAAAAACACAGCTACAGGGGTGTTCATAGGGTAGTCTTGCATTCCCCACTATTCCCCTAACAATTCAGCGGCCAATACGGTGTCTATACGTATATCTATGATCAGGCTGCAAGGTTGCATTGAGATGATGAAAGCTAGCTTTAAAGTGTACAGATTTATATGTATCTGGCATTCCCTCAACCGCAGGGCTGCCAGATCAGAGCCGGATCGAGCGGACTGACAGCGGCGGAGACTCCAACGCACCCACCCATCTGTCAACCAGTCCGTTCTCCTCCCGGGAGCTAAGATGAGCCGCGATGACAGATTCAGGGTGAGCACATGACTGCCGGTACAGTAGACAAGTTCTGTACAGACACATACCGTTTCAAAGTGAACTCATCTTACCCTTCCACTCTCCCGAAGAAACCCTGAATTAAACAAGAGGTAGCCATCTGCAGGAAATGGAAGAGGAAAGACAAGAACATCGGAGCTTAAATTGAATTTCAAATGAAGAGCGTGCATGCTAATTCCAGCTACTCTATCTTAAGTAACTGCCAGTACGGGGGGGGTCATCGCTGAAATATGTTGGTGACTTCCCTCTGCGGGTTTCTATTATTTGCAATGCCAAATACAATACAATTTCTTTTGCAGAACACAAAAGAAGATATTTTGAAGAATGTTGGTTACCAAACAACATTGAACCCCATTGACTTCCATTGTATGGACACAAAACCACTGAGACATTTCTCAAAATATCTTCTTTTGTGTATATAATAGAATTGTTTCCAGTCAAAACACAAAACATTGTTAAATCTATAAACCAAGTGCATGTAAGTGAAAGAACAGCGTACATCCTGCTGCTAAGAACTGCTGCCCAAGCAGAGTTCGAAGGCTAACCTTTTCAGTTTCCAGTAATGCTAAAACTCTTCATTCAGATGAGTTTCCCAGAAGCAAACAAGCCATTTCTGCATTGTCTTTATTTTGCATCTGCCTCCACACCCAGCTGGTGAGAAGCAAGCTACAGTTAACGCAGCAACGTGCACTTAAAACGAAACTGAGGCATGGAGAACTGAGACAGACCTGCGGCCACGGCCCTACACCACAAACGGCAGATCTTGAGGTTGACTTATGAAGACGGTTATCTGGTTCTTCTGGGCACAGCTGAGACGGATCATGTGACAAAAGTGACATTTATACATATAGTGCACTGGTTGAATGACTTGAAAATGGCACTTTGTGTAGGTATAGAATCGGGTGTGTTATGAATCATGCATAGAAAAAATAAGAGCTTTAAATGTATTGCTCATACATGGTTAGTGTGAGATTAACACCGTGTCTACATGGGACACGTAAGAATAAGGGTTAAACTTGAAGGGTTGTACTGCAGATATGAACAATTCTCTTAAAGGGACAATTCAGCTAAAAATAAAGATTCTTTCATCATTTATTCACCCTCATGTCATTTCAAACCTGTATGACTTTCTTTCTTTTGCAGAACACAAAAGAAGATATTTTGAAGAATGTTGGTAACCAAACAACACTGACTTCCATTGACTTCCATTGTATGGGCACAAAACCACTGAGGCACTTCTCAAAATGTCTTCTTTCATGTTTCACAGAAGAGTCAAATGCACATTTTAAACAACATGTGGATGAATACATTATGATACATCATTTTTTCTTTCAAATCTGTATGTTCATCAGAATAAAGAAAGTAAAATGCATAAGGACGATAATCATTTTGTAAATACATTGTTGCATTATTTTCCTGTACCAAAACAATGTTTTCCGTTAAGCTTTACTAAAATAATGCAACAATACAAATTGAACTGTGCAACACTGCAATGCATCATGGAAGTCAATTTACAGAAGCTTTGCTATGCGAGTGCACAACGTAAAAACCATCAGGCAACTTCTTGAAAAGCATACCGCTGCCCTCCGTCCACGAGTAGCTAAAAGTGAACAGCTCTGTTTGAAATTTCATCTTATTTATGCAGCTGCTTGGTCTGAATAGCTCCTCAATACCATCATAGTTGTTCCTTATTGTCCTTCTCGACCGCTTGTGGACTACAGCAAGGTTCTCATGCTTTTCCAGCTGTCCAGTCACAACATCAGAGTTAACCTTTCACCCCGCTCCACCACCGTGGTAAATTAACAGTAGGGTTTTTCTGTACTCGACCATTTTCTGGACTCTTAATAGACATTTCAGATGGCAGCGTGCGTGCAGGTGTGTTGTCCGCATTACCCCAGTTCCCATGACATTAACCGAACGCTATGTGGTTCGTATAATTAGTGCTGGATTTCGTATTGTGTCACGCCTATGTAGGATGTGCTGAGTGTGGTTTGTCCTCGTCTTTCTAGTACAATGCTTCAAGCCCCCTCAAGAGCATCGCACACCAGTGACCTTTAGCGTGATGACACATGCTTCCGCAGGCCAAAACCACCTCGCTGCAGCGTTAGCCAACGTTAGCCGAGAAATTAATAACGGCAGCCTCTCATTTACCGATCATGACCCGACTTGTTCCTGGTTGCTGACTACACGCAGAACCTCTCTGAATGATCTGCGGGCTAATTATGGGCTGTCGACGCTAATTGTGTTATGCGTAGCTGCCCTGGGGTTCCAAAGGCCTGCCATGCAAATGGCATGATTTATGGCGGCACGCTCCGGGAAAAGGCCACCGCATCCTTTCGGTTCCAAACAGGTGGGATGGCAACCGGAACGCATCTCCTGTGGCTCGGAGAAATGGCCCCTTATTCCGGATAAACTTTCTCGGGTTATATGTCAGCTCCGAGAAAACAGCTAAAAAGATCAGCAAGTTTTACAGGCACGTAACTTAAAGGATATCATTACTTTGCGAATAACAGCTGACATGCTTGATATATAACACAGGTGCTGAGGCACTTGGCATTTAAAGTTTGGCGCCGAGCCGGGGTACTTTGCCGCTCAACGCCGACATGTAGCAGCAGCCCTGCAAAAAGACTAGCAAACAAAATCCAGGAGACCTTATGCAACCATGTTAACTAACACATGCTGTGGTTGCTGTCTCGTGCCTCACAGTAAAGCTCCCTGAGGTTTGACTGAGTGGAAAATACAGCCAACCCACGCGTACCCGAAACAGAAGCGTCTACTCTGCAGCGAGAAGAAACACAGGCAGGGTATAACGGCGTAAACCCTTTATCTGTGCAGCTGGATCCCTGGGAAAGCTACGGCACTAATGCGACGCATGCATGTGTTGATTAGAGAAACCCCTTGCAGAGGGCGTAAAGTGCATCGCCCTTCTGGTTAACATGAGGCGGTTGCTTCATTAACATAAAAGATATCACGGGATGACCTGTACTGTGTTAAAGGTGCTGTCCCCTGCACTGTGCTCGATGGGAGTAAGTGTTAGAAATGTTTTAGATGTGTCAGGTCTAATAACGGTGGGCTGTGGCACTCACATGATGATTATGAAGAGAAATGTCACATCAACGATGTTTGAGTTGTATGAACAGATATATGATTTTCACCTGTAAAATGTTAAACGCACACTGCAACTTAGACCAAAATATTGTAGACATGGAGGCGGGATCTTTTCATTTGGGGTAATAACCCAAACCAACCTAGCAACCACTCAGAACACCGTAGCAACTGCATAAGTTTAGTCGCATTTGGGTGGAGACTTGCACAAGCAAGTAACTTTTTTGGAAAATATGAATATCAATTTGTCGTTTCACTCCATGATAAAGAAAATCATTAATACACTGCAAAAATTAATTTCTCGTCATTTTTTACTCGTTTTATTGTACAAATATTTATAAATTCTTGAAGTAAAAAGTCTCTTGTTTTTTTTTTATGAAAAAGTAAACAAAATAAGTGACTATGCTCAAAACAAAAATGTATATCTAGCAAGAGGGCAAGTAAACTAAATTTACTCACATATTAAGACTTTTTTTTTCTTTAGGCACAAAGTCACTTACGTTTATAGGACATAGGCTACAAGACAAAAATCTTCTTTTCCAAAATTAGTAACAAAAATTTACTAATTTATGAATTAACGTTATTTTTCTTGCCTCATTCGTGGATTTTTCTTGTTTTAAGCATAAAGCCTCTCTCTCTTTCTTTCTTTCTTTAGAAAACAAGACTTAATATCTGAAATCATTTTGCTTCTCAAGTAAATTTATCTTGATTCAAGAACTTTTACATATTTGTACTGAAAACAAGACAATAACGCTAGGTAAGACATTCATTTGTTGCATGCTATGTTTCAGCACGAGATTTCCTTCAGTCAGGATCTCTCAGCTCAACGTGCACGAGATCCTTTTATGGTACTGTAAACAGAACGCTGTAAATCCAGCTGAGACTGAGAAAAAAGAAAACGAGTCAGAGAGAAGAAATGAATGAACACAGGAAACCTCACTCTGGCAGGAAGTGGGAACGGCTGCTATGGTAACGCAGTGAAAGAAGAAGCCCTGGCGGAGTTCGCGCGAATCGCTGCCTTTTGACGTCATTTCGCGCATGGAGAGAGCGAGTGAGAACAGCTGCAGAAGACATAAAATAAACAAAGGACGTGTGAACTCGGCTGTGCTCGCTCAGAAATGGTACGCGGTAACGCGGTAGCCATCATGTTCGGAAAAAGCACCGCCTCCTCAGATAATCTTTAGTTGGGACGGTCATTTAAATATAAGTTGTATTTCGTTTTGAAAAAAGCAAAGGGCGCACGTTAAAGGCTGATGGATGGCTTTTGATTTATGAACTGACTTAGCGGTCATTGTAATAACATTTCAGTTTGTGTTACTTGAATTTGCTGTAGCTTGCAATTGTACCTCGCAAAAAACTTGGCTGCATGTTTTAACAGTGTGGCATTTTTATTTATTTTGTTGCTTTAATGCTAATAATCTATCATAAAAGGTTAAATGCTCTGTACGTTGCATTGAGTAAAAGCATCTGCTAAATGAATAAATGTAAATCTATCAGGTGTATGTCATTTTTCCTAAATTTATGGATTTTTTCTTTTCTTTATATTTTTAAGCTGTCAGTCACTACACAATTACTGGACCAAATGTGCATTGCATCTTCCCCTGTAATTTCATGTATTTACTTGTTAATTTTACAGCGTTGGTGCTATACAGACCCCTTTTCACATGACGTCACGCATCTTCCGTTCTGCCGCGAAGCAGTGTGTCGTTATTGTTCAACAGTTTCGTATTGTAACATCCCAGTCAAAAGGAAGTTAAATATTTAGGAATTACAATAAATAATAGAATAGAAGTTCATTACATTTTAATCCTATTATCCAAAGAACTCGGTGGAAATTTAATCAATGGCTTTTAAGGGACTTGTCATTAAAAGGTAGCGTTTTGATTTCCAAAGCAGAAGGTATATCCAGGCTAACTTATACAGCTATGTCTCTTCAGGTGGAGGAAAGAATTTTGAGAGAAATTGATACGTTGATCTTTGATTTTGCCTGTAAAAATAGCTAACATTATTTAAGGAAAACAGTTGTAATGAACATATATAGAAATGGTGGCCTCAACTTTCTGGACTTTACTACATTAAATAACACATTTAAAATCAATTGGATTAGACAATTAGTAAAATGTCCTGCTTCCTTTTGGAATATAATTCCTACTTCTATTTTATCTAATTTGGGTGTCATACATTTTGTCCTGGTTTGCAATTTTGATATTAGTAAAATACCTGTGAAACATCTTCAAGCTTTTCGTGCATGGTGCTTACCTTACCCACAAACACAAATTTTCACCTCAACCATGGAATAATAAGGATATTCTATGTAAACTAAAGTCTGTCTTCATGTAAAATTGGTTTCGAAATAATATTATTTTGGTGGACCAGTTATTTAACTTTGATGGCTTTTATTTACTTATGAGGAATTTCTAGCGAAGTACAATATCCCCATACCACCAAAAGAATTTGCAACTGTTTTTGGTGCAATTTCTAGTGGAATATGTATGCTGTTTAAACAGCAAAAAAGATTAGATTATCAACAATTTCAATTTATGTCACCCAATTACTGCTTGGTAGGTAGAATTTGTTTTTCCTCTCGTTGTAACAATAGATTAATAAGAGCTCTTTTTCAGGAAAGAATTGTTTCAAAACCAAATGCAATTATTTATTGGAATCAGTTTGTAACTAATGTGGACTGGAAAAAAGTCTGGCTTTTGCCCAACCGTTATTTTTTAACAAACAAGATTAAAGAAGTTACCTATAAGCTTCTACATAGAATTTATCCCATTAAAAATTATTTAACTAAATATAAAAAATATATAGATGGGAATTGTAGCTTTTGCAAGCAGAAGCCAGAGACAGTTGTTCATTTATTTTGGCAATGTCCTTTTGTTTATTTTTTTGGCAAAATGTACTTGATTTTATTCTTGAAAATATTGATGTAAATATTATTTTACAGTGGAAAGATGTCCTATTAGGTATAATTGTTAACTCTAAAGATAAACAAACGCACATATATGTTATTAATTTTGTTATTCTAATGGCAAAATTTCACATTCATACATACATTCATACATACAAAACATTATTTTGAGTCTGTAATGCCCTCAAAGAAATCCAAAGCTATTCCGATTGTAAGAGCGTGTACACTTTTTAAAGTATTCTTATAATTTTGTTTATATTTTATATTTATTGTTTATATAATTTTTACTATATATTATTTAAAATAATAAAGCAGTGTATTGTTACTTCCGCTAGCACTCCAGTTCATAAGGTGGCGGTAATGCACGTATAAGCTGGTTTGCCAACCGTCAGTAAAACTCAAGAAGCTAGATGATGTACAACGTCTTGCAGACAAATTTTCGCTAACGACAAGATCAAAGCTAGAGAAAGGATACAAATTCTTCGTTAAACAGTACCTGTTTGATTATGAAGGTAAGTGTTTTGTTTTCTTTTTGTGTTAGCGAAGGTGCTAGGTTAAGTACTTGAATACGTGTTCTGTCAGTTTTTTTCCACTGTTGTTAAATTCCAGCGCGACGGCAAAACGGAAGTTCTTCTTCTTGTTTGTTGCAAAACGGATGTTATGATGCACTGGTTTTCGAAAAGGCGGAAGTTCAGTGACGTCATTGTGAAAAGGGCCTATTGCAGTCTAGATCAATGAACAGAACTTGATTGACGCATTGTTCTTAAGTACTGCCCGGTGACCTTCCACTAACATTTGCCACCTTTTCTTTTCTCAATAACCATCTAGCTTAAGCCGAATGCACACTTCAACACTAAAGTGTTGTGTAAAATGCAGTTGACAAAAGACAAAGAAGAAACGGTATGCTTTACAATCATATCTTTATTGCAAAAAACGTAAGAACTTCGAAACATGCAGAGCGATGAGGTTTTTTTTTTTAGCAAGAACAGCTACAGAATATGATCTCAATCGTAACTCCTCTGGAAATTCTCGGTCTTGCAGACAAGCCCGAAATGAGTGAATGAATTGAGTCAGTGGTTTCCTTTTAAGCTGCAATGAAAGAAATGGTATGTGGGCAACTCTTCTGGGTATTCTGAGCAGCGATCTGTAATGTGTGTTCGACAGAGTGAAAGGCAAGCCGAGAGAGAACGAGAAATATGATTTAAAACAGAGCCACACCGCAAGGCCTCTAACGCAAATGTGTATGTCTGCATTTCGGCTGATGTTTATGTGTTAGCCTCGCAACCCCCCGTTCTTGTTATCAACCCCCACCCGGTTACCTCTCTTCTGCGTGATAATCGCACAGACAGACAGCTTTGCTGTCTTAACACCCACCCACTTTAGCACGCCGAAACGCTCTGATGAGAGAGTAAGGACAGGTGCTGCATGTGTGTGTTTGTGTAAAACTTGGGGGTTGGGTGACACACTAAAACATTTCTGAGTTCAGGTGTAAAGAACGTAACCAGTAGCCAGCTCTAAGTGGGTGAACAGATCAAATGCTTGGCACCAAATCTCACATTTGATTTCACTTTTTTGGGGGGGCATTTTAAAGCAATTCTAATCGTCTTATATTGACATACAGTTTGCATATTCAGTTCATTTTTGGCCGGTTAACATATTTAATAGCCTAGTTCAAATCGTGTAAAACAAGAAATATGTTTTAAACAAACTCCATATGCAGGATAAATGTGTTATTCATTTAACAGAGCGAATACACATCCCCAGGTCCGTGTTTATAAGTATTATGAAACCATAATGAAACAAACGAGGTAGTGAATAGATTCTTGGCATAATAAGCTGTTGAAATACCTTCGCGAAATGTCACCCACCCTAGAACAAGGGGTGTGTAGGACTGTAAAGGGCAACTTGAGAAGATCTTGTGCAATACAGGTATCTGTTTGATAAACCCTTGGGGGTTTTGTAAATGAGTATGGAGTGCCTCCACCTTTCCAAGATTTTTGGGCTAACATGGCATCCGCCACACACGACAGATCAAAACATGATGCTTTTGATGAGATGAATTTTGAGCCAATCAGCTTTCTCAATGGGCGAGGCTACGGAAATCAAACACAGATGCTGCGTCCGAAATCGCCTACTTCCATACTATATAGTAGGCGAAAATGAGTATGAGTCATGAGCAGTATGTCCGAAACCTCAGTATGCAAAAACAGTAGGCGAGAAATACCCGGATGGTCAACTACTACCGCCGAGATTCGTGAGTGTGGATCGGATGGACACTTTTCTATCCCATGATGCCACGGGAGCTTTCAAAAGTAAATCAAATAAATATAGCGGAAAACTTTAAGGTGGACGTCCGTTTTTAATGTAAGTGCCTAAATTGTTACTAAATTACGTTACTAAACACGTATAGGTTGTTGTTAATACGTCATAGGTCAAAGAGCATACGGGTCACATGACCATAAAACATGGCGGACGCAGTATGTCCGAAATGTATTCTTACTACACCCACTCATACTATATAGAACGTACTGTTTTAACGGCCGATATACTTATTTAAATTCAGTACGTGCTGTCACAGTAGGCCTATGCGATTTTGGACGCAGCGTTAGTATGTCCTGTGGTTATTGCACCTGATTTCTGAATCATGTTTGGCTTCTTCAAGGTTGTTTTTCAAGACTACTAGCATCACAAAACCACCTATCGCTCTTCAAAATAAACACTTCTCAGTTGGATTTAATTGTTCATGGAGGGATCATTCAGGAACCCCGAAGTGCTGTCGACAGGGGTCTTTGGAAAGGGGGGAGGTTCAATCAATAAGGATTTTGTTAAGCGGCCTGCATGGCGCAGATTGCGGAGGGGTCTTTCAGACATGGCCGATCGGTGTGACCGATGGGGTGGCAGACACCGTGTTTCAAGACTCATGGGAGTAGGTGCGTTGCACGGCCAAGAGCCTCTCTGTTCAATCGATCGCAGGCCGTCAATTGGATAGACTCAAATGAATGTGCCTTTAACCTTCGAGAGCATATGCAAAAACAACCCATGTGCAATACGAGGGTCTATTTATTCAGTTGCAGAGCGTACAGTTGTCGCACCCAAAAATTTACGAAATGACTCGATGCTGTTTCTTTGAAAACGAACAGTCGGCCATGCTGTAGATTGCACGTACGTGTTGATCTCTTTTTGCAAATCATGTTTGGACGCATCATTGTAGGAAGGCTTCGTGAAATCGTTTCTGGTAAACATAACACGGAGAACTTCAGAGAAACAAGAGGCCCCGTCATTTCACCCCGAGAGCTCATCAGACGCTTTGGAACCCAGCCAGTTTCACATTTACACACACAGACACGCACACTAGATTGTCAAGGCATACATGTGCACATATGTATAGACGGCGAGGGATTATTCAGGTGACCTTGTTGCAAGCGGCTTACCCTCATTGAGTTTCATAACGTTGCTTTTAAGTAGCGATTGGCACTGAAACCGGACTGAAGAAGTGCATTTGCATCGATATAAATGTAGAAAAACCCACAATATGGAGAGGAATGTACACGATTTACATGTATAATTCTTTTCTCCCGTTTTCTGTCTCCATTATCGTCTCATACAGGAACCGGCGTAAAACGGGCATGTTTATGGTTGTGCAAAAGGAAGTCAGAAACAGGAACTTTCCAACAGAGATGCAAGGTTTATATTTAACCTCCTGAGCTCACTCATATAGCAAACGTAAAGTGTATTTGTGAATACGGTTTAATGCTGTAGTTCACTCTCTTTCCAACTCTACATCGGTTTTATTCATTATAAGCGTGTTTTTAAAAAATGCATGCACATATACAGGTTGCAGTTTAACGTAGTAGTTAATCCAAAAATGAAAATTCTGTCATAATTGACTCACCCTCATGTCATTTCAAACCTGTATGACTTTCTTTCTTCTGCAGAACATTAAAGAAGATATGTTGAAGAATGTTGGTAACCGAACAACGGCAGTACCCATTCACTTCTATTGTACAGACACAAAACCAATGCAAGTGAATGGGTGCCACCCTTTTTGAATTACCAACACCCTCCAAAAGAGGGTGAGTAAATGATGACAGAATTTTCATTTTTGGGTGAACTATCATTTTAATGCAGAAGCCATCCGAGATCAAGCTAAGCTCTTGATGCATTTTATATGCCACCAAACCTATTACACATCCAAATAAGCACAGACACACAGTCGATCCATGCTGATCATCAGGATTTGCAGTGAAGCCATCCACAAATCGCAGTGCAAGGTTCCCGCCTCTTTGGGTCGATCCAGGTCGAATTCAATTTGTAAGATATTATGTATTGATCCGTGCACATTGGCCTGAGAATGGAGAGGGACAGAGGATCCTTTGACCCGCGCTTGGCTATTCTCTTCATCGCTGCCATCCCCTCAATGTGAAGTCTGATTAAGTAACTATAGAATTGTTTTCCAAAGTGTCTTTATAAAAAAAGGCAGCTAGCTGTATTTCAAGTGCAAAGGCAATCCCACAATGCACTGCACAGTGTAAATATACCTCCTGTGTAATTCATTCAAAACTGAAAAGTGGCCTTTTCGCTAAATTTGCTAATAAAGCTGGTGGGGATACCAAGATGTTGTTTTGTTACAGCACATGCTCTATTTGCTGTGTTCGGAAAGCATATTTATCAAAAGGCGAAATGTCCGAGCAGCCATTTAGCTGGCCGTGTTTAGCTAAATAACTAGAGCAGGTTTTCACACCCATACCTTATTACATACTGATTGATTGATGCTTTTTATGACTGAGTCCTGGATGGCCAGACCTCCCACACTCCTACTAGCGCAGAAGAGAATTGCATTAAGCCGAGCAGCAGGTCCTAAATCAGTCCAATCAATACCCTTCTGCTGGGCTCTCCATCACGGGCCCCGAGTAAATAATTCAAATGAGATAGTTAGATGCTTTGAAATGTAAAAAGGGTGGAAGAAAATCTCTCGCCACATTTTGTCGGCTCGGCATGCCTCGCCGTCGTTTATCCTCGCCTGCAGGTACGGCAAATGTTTCTATAAATCCCAAAATTAAATCGATGACTGCTTGACGGGGTAAATTGAGATTTGGGTCCGGTTTGTTACACCGAGCCATTACGTTAACATTAAATATTCAAAAGAGCTAAATCAATTCACAAAGGATTTGGATCTTTGAGGCGCCGTAGCAGCACCAGCTGACTCTTTTGACTTGTTTCAAAAGGCCTTTAAATCACAATAGGCTGCAGTTCTAATAAGCTGCAAAGATTAATTTGCCACAGGGTAAAAATAGAGCTTTAAAATGCTTTGGGATTTAATTCGATGCTGGTTTTTCATAGGCATGTAATTTCGTACTAGTGACTGAATGGAATTGCACAAATAAGTATTACTTTCAAAACCCTTGCTGTTTTCCATTGGTCGACAAACAGATAGCCCAGCCCGAAACACACACCATTTGGTTGAATCTGTGTGTTTGAATAGCGCCACAAAGAAAGATCACTAACAAATCCAGAGGAAAATGTTATTGCTCAGATGTTGCTCTTCTCAAGTAGAGATGTTTCATCTCAAGTATCAATTTAGTCTCAGTTTCTCCTAAAATTGCTTAGAAGTATGACAATAGAAACAAATAAGAGTAAGACAAATGTTAAAATACATGAAGTGTATGGCGGTGTAAAATGAATGTAGTTTGTGAGGTGATGTGAAACAATCTGGATTTGGGTACATTTGATGAGAAATGTTTGAGTTCAAGAGATCTTCAATAATATTGACTTCCGATTGACAAATCTTGACAAGTTTGTGACACTTCTGAAACTGGAGACATTTGTGAGATTTTCGGGTCTCTTTCCTCAGGATAAATATCTGAGACACAGGAACAAAAGTTTGCTCTCCTTTTAACCTCATTTACGTCTGTGAGAAACAGTAAAAACTGTTGATTTTTCTGATGGGAATGACCTTATACTTCTAATATCTCTGTGCATATCAAACTGACATATTTGAATACTAAAACTACACACTTCTCTCATTTCCTTTAGGATTTAAATGTATTTTCCTTGGATTTATGACCAAATTTCCACTTAGTGCATATTTTTAGGACCAACTATGAAAACAAACACGAGAATTTCCTGTACGTGGTGACTCCCGTCCTCTCACGCACGCACCAGTTTTAAATAGCAGAATCTCCCAGCAGGCAGACAGGCAAACCCAAAAGTTATTTGAACAGTCAGGCAGCGTCTGGGAGCTAACAGGAGGCCGGAATCCCCTGACAGCAGCCATTGTGAAATTTCCATTCTTATCTCAATGACAACGGCTGCGCTGCCGAGGTGGGAATCCCTCTATTTACACACTGCTTCCTCTCTCAGCAGGGAATTCTGGGTACTCATTACCCTCATAGGAAACCCTGCGCTTTGTGTACTACCTTTGACTTCTGCTTCGCAAATTGTATTGCTCAACCATGTCGCAAACTTTGAAGCTTTCAAAGGGTGGATTACAGTCATACCCGAAAGGGTTACGGGCTTTTATCAAAAGATGAATCACAGCGTGTTTGCACACACTCGTATGCGCCCGAACGCTTCCTGTTTCATTGCAGCAGTTTTATGAAACATGTGCGCAGCGACGCACGTTTTACTTTGTGCGTCACGGCTAACGTCAGATGTGTCCGGGCCGTCTAAGCTAACGTGGCTAGCAGGATAACACAAAACAGATGCAACCGCAACTGGGACAACAGACAAGGGTGAAACCAGCGATAGGTTGTCTGTTCCTGGTTTCACAAGCGTATCGTTGAATGGAGACCACGTCTCAATGCAGCAAGACGGATGGACTATAGACCAAATTATCCCCCACTGCTGTATAACAGACCACTCTTGTCTGTGATCTAAATTAGGCCTTTTCAGATTATTTAAGATGGATGGGGTTCCGTATTCGTTTGCAAAAAGAAATAAAGAGAGAAGAGAATGCTGGGGGCTTTTTTCAATTACCTCTGGATGTTAAATGAGAACTCGGCCTAGAATGCGCGAGAACTCTCGCCGTTATTGCATTATGCGAGAAACCGTCTGACCTACTAAAGACTCGACCCACAGGAAATAAAATGGCAAATGAATATCTCCATTGTTTCTCCCACACGGCAATGAGATTAAATAGAGTCCACAATCAAAAGTCGGAGATTTCTTTGCGTATTGAATTTCTCATTAAATCTTACAAGACCAAACACGAGAGTAACATTTTTGAGACGAAGCTGATACTTATTAAATGAAACATAAGTGAGTGATGCTTTGAAAGTGCAAGAATAAATTTCCCTTTGGATTTTTTGTTTAAAACAAAAGAAAATATTAAAACTTCCTTCTAGCCTGTGGATGACTTGAGGAGATGAAGGCCATTTACGTTTATTCATTTAGCACATACTTTTATCCAGAGCAACTAACAAACGAGAATGCACTTCAAATTTTGTCAAAAGAGAACAATCCCCGATAGCACAGGTACATCTGTAAGACGTCTGCTAAAGATCTGGAGTTATTTAAATTATAAACATCTTACAGACATCTTCTAGATGTCTATGGCATCTGACAGGAGACATCTCAAAGACATATTGCAGATGGGCAAACAATAAAACAAATTGTTTTGCAGATGTAAATGCAGACATCAAATAGACGTCTCCCAGATGTTTAAAAATGTGATATGTGTTTATAAAACTATATGTCAGGTACGACTGCCACTGTAAACATCTCATGCCCCCTATTGAAAAAAACAGGTAGTGACATCAGTCCTCATATCCTCTCATTTCTGTATCAGTCGCTGTGACTCACCTTGCCACCCCAACCCCCCCTCCAAATCAGACGCCGGCTATTGATTCACTGGATTGATCCTGGACTCCGTCCATCTGCTCTCGGCCTGTGTCTACAAGTCCGCTGGCCTCCCGGAGAGCGGGGCCACTGTGCCCGGGACAGCTGGTGCTGATAACCAATCTGTCATTTGAAGGCTTTTTGTAAAACAAGATACCGGGCAACCAGATACCGTGAATTAATACATGAACAGTGTACAGCGCTGCCGAACCCCCTTCACCCCCCTTCTTGGTTGCATGTGCCTAGAAACAGTTGGCTCTTTCAGGCCTCCGTACAAAGCATTCTTTCAAGGGCCATTTCAAGGGCAACAAAAGCCTACTGAGGTCTCCACTACCAGGTCTTCTTTCAATAGAGCGGGTAGAGGTCTACTAAGAGAGATACTGATCATTCATATTGATTAGGGACATGCAAAATGATATATTTACCAAAATCAATGAGTACAGTGTTAGGAACGGCTCACCTGATGGGTTTTTACAGCGTTTTACTTAAATAATTACAAAAGGGGCAGGGCTAATTTTAAAGGACCGTTCTTAACACAGAATCTTACAAATGCAAGCTTATGGGGGGGGGGTGCTCAAAAAATAGCGTGATACACGACCAAACGCGATGGTCTTTATGTGCCAGCTGTTCAAAAGATGTGTGTACAAACAGTATAACAGCTTCAAGACGAAGTCAAGTGAAATCTGAGTTTAAATTGATCACTTCCGACTTCAATGCGTTTCATTTACATGTCACACAATGTTAAAGAGCATCGAACACTCTTTATTGTTTTTTATTTAGTAAAAATGCATAACATTTTGTGCTGTGACAATATTTTAAAGTTGGTTTTTACGTTTTCACTAAATGTAGCTCTGTGCTTATCTCACTGGAAGCATCTTGGGCGTGACGTCGAATGACGCGTCTCTCTAAGGTCAGGGTTGATTGATCTGCCCCAAATTCAGAGGTCGATACGTGCCGTTCCAGATGTTATTTTCAAATAGGAGGTAGGAAAAATGCTAATTCATCTCGAACACAGCACGCTTTCATCATGCTATACATTTAGAAAAACTCTTATAAAAATATCGCTCCTGTCCTTCTGAAACCTCATATCTCCATATTTAATAAATCTTTATTATTATTAGTCACCCTTTATGTCTGTCACTGTGGTTTGCAAATATCTAACCAATAAAAAGTGGTAAAATGTGCTTGTAAACTTGGACAACACAGTATTTAGTCTTTTTAATTTAATCACATTATTTAATATATTAGTCAACAACCCATTGACTCGTCTGTTATGATAACATCAATTTCTGTCATCAAGTACATCAAACACATAAGTCCTGTTTGACTAAATATTTGCCTGCGTAAAACAAAAGCGCTCCACCTCTGATGACACCTGCAGTACTAGTGCTGGAGGGTCCGAATGCACAAATGAAGGAAGTGCTGTCAGGTCCTGATCTACAGCTCAGCAGATGCTCTGTACACAAGGTTCAGAAGAGCGACCCTCAGCACAGAGGCCTGTTTGTTCCTGTCTGGGCTTTAAAACAGGTGCACTTTCAAGGCGGGGACAAATTTGGAAAAGAGAAGAACAAGCAGAGTTCTAATGGTAACCGTGATAGCACCCAGGGTTACAGAGGCGGGAGGGTCAGGACATAGGGCTACTAAGACGTGGCAAGCAACGTTAGATTGATGGCGACCGTTCATAATTCACGTCCCCTGTTTAAAGACAAAGACGTCGCAGTGGAACAGCACAGATGGAAGTGCACTGCATAGTATACACTACATAGGGCAGACAGCGTGTCTTGGTTGTTAAAGGGATGGTTCATCCAAAAATAAGAAATAAATTCATTTATTTATTCACCCTCATGTGGTTTAAAACTTGTATGACGCTTACTTACTGTATGTGGAACACAAAAGAAGATATTTTGAGAAATGTCTCTGTGGTTTTGTGTCCATACAATGGAAGTCAATGGGGATCAGTGTTGTTTGGTTACCAACATTCTTCAAAATATTATCTTTTGTGTTCTGCAGAAGAAAGAAAGTCATACAGGTTTGAAATGATGAGGGTGAATAAATAACGTAATCATTTTCATTCTCTTTAAATACTACAAATAAGTTTAAAGCAATACTGCTCAGAAAAGTATGCGAGGAAAAAAGTGAGGTAATTTAAAGATAAAATAGCATTTGAAAATACACACATATAAAGATTTAAAACAGAACGTAAGCATACCCACTGATATGTTCACCTTTGTGAGGCATGCCGGACTACAGATCAATACACATTTAAAAGGAAAACAGCTTTGATTTTTAGGAAACGTCATTAAGTCTGTGTTTATGTGTGCGCCCCTGCAAGTGTGGGTGCGAGGCTGTGACGTTGATGTATGGCTCTTCCGAGGCACTGTAAAAGCACAATTAAGATTCCATCAGGATAAAGGTAATGGTAAATTATGTACATTAACCAAGGTCCGGGTTCATCCAAACATGCCAGCAAAAATAAGAGAAAATCCACTCCTCTTTTCGGAGATGGTATGCAATGCTGAATTAAGTAAGCGTAGGGTGCAGTACACGCGTGTGTTGTTTGCATGCATGCGTGTTCACCGTACAGGAGAACGATCCGTCCTCATTATTCCGGCTGTCACTTGCTCTCCGTAATTTGCCGAACACTGTGAATTCACAACGTTTCATGACGGCTCCTAATGGAGCTCTGTGTGACCACTTGACACTATTCTATCTTTTTCTATACATTTATAATGTAGTTGTTACATCATACTCTAGACAAATATATTTGAAAAAATGAGAACTGAAGAATTCTGGTTTGAAGGGCAGAGAACAGTTCAATAAATTGAACTTGTGTGAAAGGTCAGCCGGTCTAAGCGGTCTTCGCTTCATCAAAACGTATAACAAACAGCCACCCTAACCTCACAGTCTTATGATCCGAGTTTGTTTAAACGAACGCGCAAACATTTACATGCGTCATCATGTTTCTTGGGCAGGGTTTTCGATTTAGCTTCGGTTCACGAGGCACGTGAATGTTTCGAGCAAACGTGTCCCTGAGGGTACAGTCTTATTTTGTTTTTAGCAAACTGTCAGGAGGAAAAAGGTGCGGACAAAACAGAAGGATAGATGTGTTCTGTCATTTATAAATTTAGATTTTCAGGTATGAGAATTAACAATGTTTTTACAACAGTAACCATAGTAAAACTATATTATTTGTAAGAAAAAAACACAAATTTAAAGTTAAACAAATGCTAATACAAAGGGAAATCAATCTGCCAAAAAACATGGTTACTACACTTTTACTAGAGTAAAACCATAGTCATTTTCTAATTTCAAAATTCGACTTGTTTTACAACTTGGGTTTTCTTACTGTTGTGCTGTGAGGTCCAAGAAAACAACTCTGTAGTTTAAAGATTAAGTATCAGTTTTAATGTTAATTATTTTAGGTTCTTAAAGGTGAAGCACGTAATTTGTTGATGCAATTAAAACGCTCTTATTCTATCTTAATATGTTGCGACTGCAAAGTAATCCATAAAAAAACGGCAACATTCTAGTCTCAGAGGTCCACAAATGACATGACATCACAGCAAAATCGCCAGTGTTAAAAAAGGTCAAATGAACTCTCACAGTGTATATATAATCCACACTTCGATAGTGTGGATTATATATACACTGTGAGTGTTAATTTGACCTTTTATAACACTGGCGATTTTGCTGTGATGATATGACTTTACTTCTAAAAACCAAAGCACTTTACAAAACTTTGCCTTCTTCAACATCGACGGGGGTCACATTTATAAGTACAGCGTCGAGCTCTCCAGCGCCTGCAGTTTAAGTGATGTCCTTGGTTTGATGAAATCAATCGTGTGGAATGCTGAAGGCTTCTGCTGTGTCAGTGTGTAGGGGTGAGGAAGTAAGACGTATTGACATGCTCTCTCGATAGTACATACATAATCCTGCCCGTCCGGTAGAAGTGCTGATCATCAAGACAGCGGACGGCCGGAGGGAGCACGACAACTTGACCTTCGCCATTTATCATTAGCATGGGTTGCGGGGAGCAGTTGCTAGGCAGAGCTTCAATTAGCCCCTTGTTTAGAAAGATAATGTGGTATACGATAGATGTTCTTCGGGAAACAACAACAGGAAACTTGGTTTTACGCCTCATATGTTTCATTTACATATACAGTATATTACCATTCATGTTTTAAAACACTTGCTGTAAATCTTTCTCATGATCTTTCTCAAATCATTTTATCTGAAGGTGTATATGTTTAAAAGAGTTAAATTATTTTGTAAACAAATACAAGTCATATAAATAGTAGGGCTGTCAAACGATTAATCGCAATTAATCGCATCCAGAATAAAGGTTTGTTTTACATAATATGTCTGTGTACTGTGCATATTAATTTTGTATTTGTAAAAACATACATATGCATATATTTAAGAAAAATATAAAAATGAATAAACATTTATATATAATTTAAATTAATTTTGTAAATCTAAATAAATACATGTAAATATTTTCAAAATATATATACTTGTACGTGTATGTGTTTATAAATACAAAATTAATACACAGACATGTATGTAAACACAAACTTTTATTCTGGATGCGATTAATCATTTGACAGCACTAAAATATAATAATAATATAAAATTAAATAAAAAATCTATAAATATAAATAACCTTAAGAAGCTGGTTAGGCAACTTTTAAGATGCTTACTTTTTTTTTCTTTTGCATGCTTTTATTCACAACATATTCTTATAGTTTGTGTTATTCCAAAATTCAGTAAAATTTGTATACTATTATTCTATAATTTGAAAAAACATATAAATAAAGAATAAGTAAGTGTTTCATAACTTTTGAACTTTAGTTTATATTCAAAATAAAAGATCCCAAAAGACGCAAATTCATATATGCACCTCTTTTGAGAGAGATACAGTGCCCTCCACTATTATTGGCACCCTTGATAAATATGAGCTGTAAGGCTCATTAGGCTGTAAAAATAAATCTGCATTGTTTCTCCTTTTGATCTTTTATAAAAAAAATCTACAATATTCCAACATTTGATTAAAGTAAAACAATTTGAAGTGGGGGGAATATAACATTATGAAAAAATGTTTTTCTCTTATACACCCTGCTCACAATTATTGGCACCTTCAGACATTCTTATGAGTAAAATATCTCCCAAGTATATTCCCATTGATATTTACATTTTCTTAGCACCCCAAGGTGACTAGAAACATGATGTTGTCCAGTCATGACTTCTTGTTGCACAGGAGAATAAATATTAGTAACACAAAGCCAAACCCCCCTTAATCATTTACCACAATGGATAAAACCAAAGAATATAGTTCTGATGTGCAATATAGTTCTGTTAAGCTACACAAAATACAAAAAATGGCTTTAAGGAAATAGTTAAAACAATAAAAAATCTAATTTCCAACATCAGGGCAATGATCAAGAAGTTTTAATGTTGAAAATCAGCTTGAAACAGGATGTATGTCTATATTGTCTCAATGCACAGCGAGGAGAAGAATTTGAGTGGCCAAAGACTCTTGAAAGAGCACAGATGGAAAATTGCAGTAATCAGTTGAATTTTGTCAGAAAATTGGTCAGAAAGCATTTAATAAAAATAAAGGAAAACTGCATCTCCATCACCACAAGTTGTTTGGGACACTGTTCAAGAAACAAATCGAAAACAAACTCAACCATATTAGTCTGCCATACTGGAACTTCAACCAGGACTGGGTTCTATGGCCATATTACTTTTTTTTTTGGCCGCAATAACACAAGATAGGTTTGGTGCACACAGAGATAAAAAAATGCCCCATGTCCACAGTTAAATATGTCACCAGATCTTCATTGTTGTGGACCTACTTATATACAGTGAGGGAAATAAGTATTTGATCCCCTGCTGATTTTGTAAGTTTGCCTACTTACAAACAAATGAAGGGTCTATAATTTTTATGGTGGGTTTATTTTAACTGATAGACACAGAATATTAAAAAAAATCAGGGGAAAAAAATGTTATATAAAGGTTATAAATTGATTT